>NC_072453.1:18021418-18261418 GCF_027596085.1 Anoplopoma fimbria
GTTTCCTCTTCCTGCTTTTAATGAATGCCTTTGACTACTTTGTGCAGAACAGGGTGGAGTGCTGAAACTTGAATAAAGTGGAGCATTTGCATATAACCTCAGGCAAAAAAAACATTCAATCTGCTGTTTAGAGCATGCGGCTACACCCATATACAGATAGAGAAACTACACACATCTAAAAATACACACAGAGATTTAAACATGCAAACCCATTTCTTCTTTTCATTTCTCCTTTTCTCTCCACACACATGAAGGTATTCCGCTTTCGCCAGAGAATGAAAATAGGTGAAATTTAAGGCATTACAAGCTTTGAAAATGATGAAATACTAAACAAAAATAACAAGATACTGCTCAACAATTATGAAATAGGGCGACTAAATCAAAATTGTGGAAGGAGGTAACTTAGTCAAAGATGAGGTATATTATCAATCACAGTATCTCATAATTATAATCCTTATCCTGGCTTAAAATCTTATTTATGACTTATTATGTTACGATTATATATTATATTTAAATGCAACAAACTTCACTTATTATTTCATTAATTTTACTTAAATTAAATAATTTCTTACTTTTATTATGTCGACCGATCACATATATTCTTTATAGATATATATATAGATGAATGGATGAATGGATGAACAGATGAACAGACAGACAGACAGACAGACAGATGGATAGATAGATGCCCGTCTGTGCCTTCCTGCTCTCTGATTGGCTGCTGCCGTTGAAGCCGCGCCTACGTCATCCTGCCCCAACACCAGCTGTCTCTGCACAGTTGTCATCCAGTCAAACGGGGACTGAGTCGGGACATAGAGACATAATCAGAGATAAAGAGTGCCTTTAAAGTGAATATATTCAGTGCTCTTCTTTGAACAAGCTTCCACCAACATCACAGACATGGTGCTGAAGTCTGCAGACGGAGTTGGTAAGTTGTGCTGACCTGCTTTAATGAAGCTGATGTAACATTGTAACCAAACGCTGTGTAATGTAAATGTGCCCGTGACGTCACGCATTGCCTCCTCTGACTGCTTTGTTAGTGCTCTTTGGCAGTCTTTATGAAGTTGCACAAGGGATCCACTATTATGAATCTAGATTGAGGTCAGAGCTCATGGGTGGGGGGGGTTGTGTTTATTGTGCAGGAACTGTATAGTCCATGTGTCTATAAATACAATCAATGCACCCATTTATTGGTTTGGAAATGAGTTTGCTGGGCTGCAGGCACTACTCTGCTCATGTTTCCCCCCAAACTTGTGACTAAAGCGTTGGACACTAGCCGGACGAATGAGGTTGTGAAAAGACTACAAAAGGATCATAAACCAGTTTCCTCACAGCTGCACTAGTGTTTCCTCTGGCAGTTTGAAAGTGTTTCATGCTGTGGTGTCTTATTCTACCATGTGGGGGAAAAACCCGTCCAAACAGATTATTAAATGATATTTAATTAAGATAACTCATCTGTCAGAGAGGGAAAGCTATCAAAATGGACTATGCATTGTTTCAGTAAGGTAGCTGCCGTCAAGGAGGAAATATCAGAACTTCCACCAGTACAGGAAGCTTTTCATAACGTTTGTTTTTTCATTATCATACTGGTAGTCCATTTTGCTTTTCGTCACCTGACAGATACTTCACTTTTAAAGACTCAAAGTTTTCCTCACTTTCTGACTCTGTCACGCACAAGGATGTTTTTTTCTATTTTACGTGTCAAGGCACAGTTTGTTCTCCCCGATGCTGAGATTTGTTTCTGCATCCTTATTGGGCTTTCGACCTTAAGGCCATGTGAATGCAAACAGTTTCCCATAACCTCAGGATTACAGCACTGTGTTGAGCTTGTTATCCTTGAGGCATGGGACTATTGAAACACACAATTATCCCCTTGTGAACACTAAGATCGACTTTTTTTTGCTGCGTGAACCGCCAGACGCTGAAGCACTCCATCTTAAAACACAGATCATTTTCTAGTCATAACTGCTTTGCCTCTGGTCCTGGGTCAGCTGCAGTCCTGTGGGTGAAACAACGAGACAAACCATTAAGGGAGCTGTTGTTGGTTTGTGTTCGTGATGTTTTCTATGAGCAACCACATGTGATAAGCAGAAGATAATTAATTATGTAATTCTACCAGAACACAGAGCTCTTGTTTAGTCATTTATTTCTTGTATTTTGCTTGTTGTGAGTATTTGTCTGCATCCTCCTCATTTATTTACCAACCACCGTATGTATGATGCAAAACACTTTGGCTCCCTACCTTCTGTCTCTCTGGGACACCAGTGTCCACGTGGGGGAGCCTGTGTTTGATACTGAGCTCACAGAGTGGAGGAGGGAGGAGTCAAGATGGACAGAGGGAGGTGGGGGAGAGAGATGGGAGTTCAAGGGTTTTCCCCTCTCACACACACACACACACACACATTCGAAACACACTTGTCCTCATCTTCATTTAGCTGCAGGCCTGCCCTCCTCCTCTCCCCTCTGCTGGAATGAGTGCATGAGGATTAAGAAACAGGGCTGGACTAGAGGACCACAGGATTGGGATCATCGGAGGGCTCGGGCAGGACTGGATTATTTTTTGAGATGCCAGATTGGACAGCAGCCTGTCTAAAGGATCCACAGGCTGTTTTGCGTTGGTAACAGTGACTCAGTTAGAGTTGTAGACTTTATAACATATCTGGAGTAAGAAACAAACCTTTTTTTTTTCTGCTGAACTGGGAGTACTGAGACCATTGAGACTGGTGATGAAGCTACTCAGCAGCAGATAGAGGCTTTCTCTGGTATGAACCACAGGATTATGACACACATGTGTAGGTGTTCAGTGCGTCATCGTCACTTCTGCATCAGAGCTTTTTTGAAGAAATTTATCTGAATGAGTTTGTGTGTGCGTGTTGTCACGTCTTCCTCAGAAAATCTCAAGAGAGCCGGAAACCCAGACAGAACGTACGCGTGGTTTTAGTTTTCTCACGTCATTGTGTCTTCAGAAGATGTAAGGTGTTATATAACTTACAAGCAATAGATTGGAAGGAGAAGCAGAACTTTAGGCCTGAATATGTTGGTTGCACATAGCAGCTGTTCATCAGCAGCATTGCTACGGAAAGGTGTCCCATTACTTGCCAACACAAACACGCTCGGTGACGTCCAGAGTGTGCAGAGCAGCTGGTTGTAGACGCATGTTGTTATTTACGTCAGAATGTGTGTGTTTGTTTGGTTGATAGGCGGATGAATGACATGACAGAGTTTCCATTAGTCTTGTTTCCTCTCTCTAAATTAAAAAGCCAAAGAGAGGAAGTGAGTGCGAATGTCAGTTTCACTGCCTCTCTGCTCACAATGCTGCGTTATTCTGGTCCTCAGGTTTATAATAAGAGCTGTTCCGGCCTACTTAAACCTCTCTCTGTGGGCGAGAGTTATGTGTATGTGATGAGCGAGTGCGTCACTGTCGGTGTGGTTCCAGTATGTAAATAATATCACCATCCAAGGTCACGCCCCACCTCGGACTTTAGGCCGACTTCGTTTGCCTTGAACAGAGTCAGAGGTGTCTGTCTGCATGAGTTTAAAGGGTTTAAATATGAAATACAATTATCATTTGTGTATTTCTACTGTAGAACTTTAAATTGTTATCAATTAGTTTAATAGTTGATAGATAATCATTGTTATTTATCTGCAACAATTTATATTATCAGTTAAACCTCGGATAAACTTTTGGGTTTTCTTCGGTGGAAAACAAACATTTTGTCAACTTGGCCGATTTTATTTCATTTTATAGACCAAATGATTATTATTAATTGATAAATCGAGAAAACAAGATAAGATAAGATAAGCCTTTATTGATGCTGAGAACGGGAAATCAGGTGTTTCATTAGAACAAGAAAAAAAAGAACTGATATATTTCAGATTAATATATAAACTATACAAGAGCAACCAACAAATAATTGTCAGATTAATTGATAATAGAAATATTTGTTAGTCACAACCTTCTATATCAGATCATATTATATGAATTTACAGACCCTGTATACTCCATCTGCTGAGGAGACGTGGCTGAAAGCTCTGGAGAAAGCTTCTAAGTTGATTTGGAGCTAGGATTTGCCAAAATGATATAATGCTATGATTCAGTGCCTTAAAAGTCTATTAATAAGGTTAAACAGACTTGTGTTTGTGCAGTTGTGAAGTTGTATTTGCATTTGGTTTTTTTACATGTTAGAAATTGAGGGTCAATTGAAGGCCGATAAAAGTTTTTTATTGACATATTTATTTCAGAATTGCAATTATTAAAGTCATTGTAAGATGTTATAAATTCCTAATAATGGTGAATAGTTCCTCCTTTGTTGCTCCGGAGGTTGACACTGAGTAGCTTGGTCATGATGGCAAAGTGAAATGAACATTTTGCTGGAAGCCCTCAGCGTGGCTCCTCTAATGAGGCAGACCAGCAGCAGCAGCAGCAGCACAGCTCCACTCGCCATCATTTGTGCCTTTTCTTCACCTTTTGTGCAGAGGTGTGATGTGTGAAACATGAAATATGTCGATCAGCACAATAACTCTGCATGCTGCATTCCTTTTTTTATTACTGGAATGTAATCTTCCTCTTCGGTTTTTTTCTTGCTTAAGTTTTCTTAAGAAAAACCACAAGTCATTGACAAACGTTTCCCTCAGCACCTTATCGTCCCTCTGCAGATATCATGCATGTTCTGTGTATCTCAGAGTACACACTTGTTCCTGTACAGTTAAGGGTGTGTGTGTGTTAAATATAAGGCGGCATGGACACTTGAGCTCAACAGATACAATATGTTTGCTTAACAGGCTGAATTCTATTTGGTTGGTTATATCAAAATGAGAGAGCAAACTTTTCTTTGCATAAACACCTTCCATATGTTGCATCCTACATATCCTGGACATGTGAAGACAATGCTGACAAAAAGTCCTGTTATGTTTTAATCATAGTTTTAGTTTAGATAAAATCTAAACTAAAACTAAAAAATATATATTTAGTCGTTTTCTTGCGTTCTTCTCTGCAGAGTTCAGTCTCTCGGCTTCCTAACACCTACAGGTTTTATATCATTTATCTAAGGTTACTAACGGATAGAGAAACATCGTTTTCAGCTAAATGTTATCTCAAAGTGAAGCTGTTAAACTGAAAACATGTCAGATTTTTACACAGTTATTAACGTTAACGACACTTGGTCAAAAAGCCGTCAGATATGATTCTTTTAAAACACTGAGGGAAAATACTTTTTGTGTTTTTAAATGTTGTCATTTCCTCCTCCTTTACTGTATTGTTGGTACCGATGTTTTCACCAAAAGTCATTCGTTTCAGCTTGTTATTGTTGTGTGTGTGTGTGTGTGTGTGTGTGTGTGTGTGTGTGTGTGTGTGTGTGTGTGTGTGTGTGTGTGTGTGTGTGTGTGTGTGTGTGTGTGTGTGTGTGTGTGTGTGTGTGTGTGTGTGTACATCTATATAAGACAAAGGGGGTTGATTTCATTCTCCACTTTGGGGTTTGGATGCTGAGGGTAATTTGATGGATCAAAAATTGCGTTGCCATAGTGACCCAGAGCAGAGGGACTCTCAGGTCTCTCTTCTTCTTCCTTGTGTGTGTGTGTGTGTGTGTGTGTGTGTGTGTGTGTGTGTGTGTGTGTGTGTGTGTGTGTGTGTGTGTGTGTGTGTGTGTGTGTGTGTGTGTGTGTGTGTGTGTGTGTGTGTGTGTATACAGTGCATCTAGCCTGCTGTGTTTGTTGGAATATTTGATAGGTGTATTTGAGTGCTACATGTCTTTCTCTTCCTCAGTGCCTGATGACCTCAGTCCAGAGGAGAGACAGGAGCTGGAAAGCATCCGCCGCAGGAAACAAGAGCTACTGCAGGACATACAAGTAATAACACACACCCCCCCCCCATTACACCTTTGATTTATTTAATCAGTTTGTTAATCCTTCATCTCAAGTTCCAGCTTCTTGGCCCTGTTTCTGTTTTCTGTCCTCAGTTATTACCACTTGGACAAAATGTTTTCTCAACAGGGCAGCCATGAAATGGGGAGTTTGTTTTTGTCCCTGCGGCTGTCTGGACCGTTGCAAATCTCTTTCTCTTTAACAGTTCCTTTTATTTTCTGCTTATAGTTTTTACAATGTAAGTGATTGTAAATTCCAAAGGGCTCGTTCTGGGAAAGACGTAGGTTAATATGGGGTTTCAGCAGTCTGAGTTAGACAAATCAAATGGGTGTAGTCCGAAGTTACTGTGTATTTTAGAGGGAAATTCCCTCTTCGGGTTTTCTTGGAAAGTGTTTCTCTGTTGAGCTGCAGTTGAAAGAAAGGAACGTGGACTTTGGTACCAAAAACACTAATTTTGGAAGATTTCTACTTGATTTGTCTGAAGCCTTATATCAACTTCAGAACGAGGACTGTGAATGTGGACTTTATTAATGACTATTGAATGGAGGGAGACCTGGAAAAGTTGTAAACCAATCCTTTAACCATTTGAATTATTTCACAGAATTGCAAAATCAAAACAGTGCATTGTTTGCTCTTTTAAATTGATATCTCTTTGTCTGAACATCACATTGTTCGGGAAGTCTTTTCTTCTCTATATGTCATTGTGTAGGTTTGTACCTCCAGACCTGTGTGTGTGTGTGTGTGTGTGTGTGTGTGTGTGTGTGTGTGTGTGTGTGTGTGTGTGTGTGTGTGTGTGTGTGTGTGTGTGTGTGTGTGTGTGTGTGTGTGTGTGTGTGTGTGGTATATAGGCTATGACCACTAGAGCGTTACTGGACAGATGATCCTCTTTGTGTGGTGTGCATGTGGACGATGGGGGTTGGACCTCCAGCTCTCTCAGCCTGGAGGGACAGTTTGACCCCCCGCCTCAGTCCTCCTCCAACCTAAATAAATTAGTGGGATTGTCTGTGTCAGCTCTTTATCTGGACAAATGTGTGTTTCGCCTGATTAGGGGGACAAAAATTGTAGTTAAAGAAATTCTGAAAGATGGAAAAAAGAAACAATAATGACCTTTTACTGAGCCGGCATCTCATAAGCATGTGACCGTTTGTCCCAAGTCTTGGATTTGATGAACATATTTTTGCACTATTTTCTGACATTTAATAGAACAAACATATAAAAGTTTAATAAAGGAAATAATTGAAAAATCTGTTAATTATTTTCAAATAAATAGTTGATAAAATTAGCTTATTTTGCCTGACTAACAGTGCAAAAGATATTCAATTATAAAATGATATAAAACAAAGAAAACATTTGTGAATCTTGAACCAGAAAATACATACATATATATTTAAATAGTTGCTGATTAAGTCAGTCATCTCATCAATTGGTTGACTGGTCATGTCAGCACTAGTGTAGTTAATGTGGAGTATAATCAGTATTTTTCCTCTTTTCTTTTACTTATGCAGCAGCACAACCCCCCCAAGTGAGGAGCAAACACCGTTTTCCCTTGAAGCAAAAGGAGAAATGAGTCAGGACAGGGTTAATGAATGTCACACAGCATTTAGAGAATATGTGGTGAAAGCCCTCCACCCTTTAAACACAAAAGAATGGTGGTTTAGTTTTGATACTGAAGGAAATTAAACATTTTTTTTAAATAACCGATGTCTTCATTCCCGACCCCCCAAAAAAAGATTCAATAAGGGATTAAAAAGAGGATTTAGATTCAGTAAAATGATATCAGACCGCATTACTAGTCTTCAGTCAGCAAGGTGAGCGTCCAGAACACACACACACACACACACACACACACACACACACACACACACACACACACACACACACACACACACACACACACACACACACACACACACCTCAGGGCAGCAGCAACACGGTGCGACTAGATTGATGGAGTTCATTACCGAGGTCGACTCTCGTTCGGGGCTTCTCTCCTCTCAGCCCGGCCTTGTGTTGCCCTGAGGGGGGCTGATGGGTAATGAGCCACGAAATATTCCAGTAATGGGTAATTTACAAAAGGGGTGTTACCATAGAAACGCACTTGTAGGAATCCAGATGAAGTGGAGTTATTTACCTTGTTTACCTGGTTTTTCTCTTTTCTCCCCATAACCTCTGAGCTCTCTGGAGCAGCTCCACTAAGCCAGTCAAAGTCTTTGATCCAGCATATTCCCATCTCCCCACCAGACACTCAAGCAGCCCTGAAGGGAGGGGGGAGAGAATCTGGGTCAACACAAGGGAGAGGAGGAGCTGGGAGATGGAAACAGGGCAAAGGGTGGTCGGCTCTGACCCCAGAACAGGTGCTTCAGCTCCCAGAGAGGGTTTTCTGCAGAGGGCGGCTGTTCCACAAAACTCCTGCCGAGAGGAAGAATGAGTCGGTCTCTGAGAGAGAGAGTCACCTCTGCACTTTGAGTCTTTTTTGTTCTTGTCTGGATGTGTTGGTCAGTGAGATGAAGCTGGATCAGACAACCATGTGTAACGCATTTTGCTCAAAGAGATCAAAGTATCTCCAGATGTTTATGTGAAACATCATCACACGTATCACATGTATGTATCGTTGTTTTCTGTTCTCTGGTTCATCTCTCTCTCTCTCTCTCTCTCTCTCTCTCTCTCTCTCTCTGTCTGCTGTCAGAGGCTGAAGGATGAGATAGCAGAGGTGACCAATGAGATTGAAAGCCTGGGCCTGACTGAAGAGAGGTAAAGTGTCTCTCATCCGTCTCTGTGCGTGTGCATGTGGGCAGCTGTGGTCTATTCGACCTTTTGTTTAAGTGGAAGTGCATTCATGGGGAAAGACAGAAAAAATCCCCCTGTCACTCATAACAGAGTCAGCTGTCTTTAGGGATTCAGGCTGCAACTAATGATTGTTTACATTATTGATTCTTCTGTAGAATATTTTGCCTAATGATAGCTTAAGAAAATAGTAAAATCACTTTTTCCCAGAGCCCAATGTGAAATCTTTAAATTGCTTATTTTGTCTGAACCAAAAGATATTCATTCGTAGATATTCCAAACACAAGGTCTTCTTACTTGGCTGTTCTGGGAGTTTTTAACCGTATTGAATGCTTCCCCTTCAGCTGAAGAGGGCTTTGAGGTACTTTCCACTAAGGTTGAGCATCTCCACTCAAAGATATTCAGTTTGCTATTTAGAAAACAGGAGAAAAGCAACAAAGCCTCATATCTGAGAAGCTGAAACTGAATGAACATTTGGCATTTTCTCTTGATAAATAACTTAAATGATTAGTCAGATTTTTGGGACTATTTTTGCAGAGCCATGAATTAAGTTTCTGTTCTTTTTAATTGGTTTTAGGAAAAGCATGCAGAGGAATAAACAGATGGCCATGGGTCGAAAGAAGTTCAACATGGACCCCAAGAAGGTGAGAACAAATCAGGCTCTTCCTTTCTTCTATTTCTCAGTTCCGTCATTGATCATTTAATCTACAAAATCTCTGAAAAATATTTAAAATGTCCACCAAAGTGAAGTATTTAAATGTCTTGTTTTGTCTGAAACACAGAAGCTAAACACAACCAAAAGATAATCAGATTACAGTGATAATGAAACAGAAAAGGTAGCAGATCCTCAGCTGCTGACTGATGTTAAGACTTTGTGAAAGTGCTGCATATGATCACTTTTTTCGGATCTTTTGAAGAAGTTAATATTTGGTGTTTTTGTTATTTTAGTGAAAGATGTTCAGACTGAGTTGTTCTGATTTTCTCCATCAGGGGATTCGCTTCTTGATTGACAGCTCCCTGCTGAAGAATACCAGCGATGACATCGCCCAGTTTCTCTACAAGGGCGAGGGCCTTAATAAAACCGCTATCGGCGACTACTTAGGGGAGAGGTGAGTGATCCTACTGACGCTCTCTGTAAAACACTTCTGATTGCCTCGTCTCAAAGTTAGTGGGTAGTTTTTTATAGTCTAATGTTAGCTTGTCTGTGTGTGTGTGTGTGTGTGTGCCGTGCAGAGATGACTTCAACATCGAGGTTCTGCACGCCTTCCTGGTGCTACACGAGTTCACAGACTTGAACCTGGTCCAGGCTCTCAGGCAGTTCCTGTGGAGCTTCAGGCTGCCCGGTGAGGCTCAGAAGATCGACCGCATGATGGAGGCCTTCGCCCTGCGATACTGTCGCTGTAACCCCGGAGTGTTTCAGAGCACAGGTATGTGTGTGTGTGTGTGTGTGTTAATTGTGTAATTGTTTTAATTTCCTTTTTCTTTTTTAGTAAGACACAAAAAGTATAGATACTGTCAGCTGTAAAACATCATTTTCACAGTTTGTATTTAAGCCACATTCTGCATGAAAATGTTCACAAAAACACATCACAGACAATCTTTTATACCATCATGTTAAAATACATTTGAATGCATTGTAATTGCACATTTCTGTACACTAGCATGTGTAGAAATGATTGAAATCAGCTCATAGGACTTTGAAATATAAATGATTAAGTTAAGTGGTCGAGTCCTGACAAAGTAGACACGCTCTCTTTGTCTTCTGTTACAGATACCTGTTATGTGTTGTCGTTCGCTGTGATCATGTTGAACACCAGTCTTCACAACCCCAACGTGAAGGACAAACCGTCCGTTCAGAGATTCACAGCGATGAACAGAGGCATCAACGACGGGGGAGACCTACCGGAGGATTTACTCAGGGTGGGAGACCTTTGTTTTCCTGAAGCCTTTCCCTCTGTGGGGTATTTAGACAGTAACAAAGTGTACTTGGGTGTTATACAGACAAGGTACTACTACAAAAACACAGTGGTTTTATTTGTTTTGATGAATTGTGCACGTCTCACTATGTTTGAAGTTGTAGTTCTGGTGAATAAAATGTATAAATTTAGCTAAAAGAACAATTTATCACAACAAATGTTACATGAAAAAGTATCTATCTTTATTTAAGAACTGTATTTGAATAACAATACCAAAGTATCAGCATTACAATATATTTAATGTACTAAAAGTAAAAGTGTGTCACTAATGTTGCAGCTGTTAGAAGGAGGGGGTACTGTTACTGTGTACTTCTGAGAGTATACGCCCATAAAAACACATCATAATTATATTTTGTATTAATAATCGAAATTGCAAAGTAAGCTGTAAAAAATAAATGAAGTGAAAAGTACAATATTTGCTCCTGAAATGCAGTGGAGTAGATGAACAAAGTAGCATAACATGATAATACACAAGAAAAGAACAAGTACTCTGTTGCTCACCGTCTCCGTCTCTCCCTCTGTGTAGAATCTATACGACAGCATCAAGAATGAACCCTTTAAGATCCCAGAGGATGATGGGAACGACCTGACACACACCTTCTTCAACCCCGACAGAGAAGGATGGCTGCTGAAACTCGGTATGTGCATCCATGTGGTGGGAAATTCTCAGAATAGAAATATTAAGGCATTACTTTTATTACGGCCCCCATTTTTCTGGAGTTAAAATAGAAGATTGCAGATCTTATCTATGCACATAAAGGGTAAACAATGGTTACATCTGTGTTAGTGACCACTTCGCTTTTGCCAAGATAACCTGACAGGTGCAGCATAACAAGATGCTGATTAAAAAAGCATGATTTACAGATGTGCTTTGGGCTGGTCAAAAGAAAAGGACACTCTAAAATGTGCAGTTTAATCTTCAAAAAGGACATTTATTAGGCACTCTTCACATGACTAGGGCTATAGATATGCTCTTTTTGGTCACATGGGATTTAAAACACAGCATTTAGTCAGTTGAGCTTTCTGGAAAATGACTTTGGTAGTGAAATTAATATTTAGTTCAGCAGCTCTGGTGCAAATGGAGTGCTCCCTCAAAACTGTCGTGTGAATAAACTGCACATTTCAGAGCAGCATTCTAATCGGACCAGTGTTATGCACACCTGTGTAATAATCATTCTGTTTAATCATCATCTTGATACTTACATCTGTCAGGTGGATGAATTAACTCTGCAAAGGAGAGTCACTCACTGACAGAAAGTGAGAGGAATAACGTTTGTGTGCATAGAAATGTTCTTTATTAAAAAATGGGAGCAAAAACAAGTGTTGAATTTATATTTTTGTTCAATGCATTTCATTTAACTCACTCAGCATTGATCCTGGTGTTAGTCACTGTGAGCTGTAACGCCCTCTAGTGGACTAGATGTGTAACAGCACCTTCAACATGAAAGGGACAAACTGGTGTTGAATTTGTGAAATTCTTTTGTTGACATTGTTCTTGTTTGTTTGTGTTTCATGGGTTTTGACTCCAGGAGGTATGTACCCTTAAACTCTGCAGCTTTAATGCACTGCTTTGCTTCTGAAAGCCCCCCCCTGCCTCTCTACTCCCTCTGGCTGTGTGCATTCACCCTCACATCACTATTTGATTTAGATTAGAGGCAGATCATTCCTGGGCTGAATGCTGTTCAGCCCTGAAGTAGTTTCACATCTTTGTTTTCACACATTTTAACCTCAGCTTTGGTCTTCAGCATCCAGGCTGTGTGTATAACCTGCTGATGTGTGCAGTCCATGTGCTTCAGAGTGTCGCTGTTGTCAGATGAAGTCCAGCTTTCTGCTCCAACACCTTAAGTTCTGTGTCCTGATTAAAGTCGTAGCTCACCTGAAGTGTCTCCTCAGGTGGACGAGTTAAGACCTGGAAGAGACGCTGGTTTATTCTCACAGATAACTGCCTCTACTACTTTGAATACACGACTGTAAGTAATATAAGAGCAGAGATATCTGATAAATAATGCATGTTGCCTCAAGTAAGCACTTAGATTTATTGTCTCTCTCTGCTGTTTTAAAAAGGACAAAGAACCCAGAGGAATTATTCCACTGGAAAACCTGAATATCAGAGAAGTCGACGACTCCAAGAAACCGGTAAACTCTTTATTCTCTCTTCTCTTTCTGCCACATTTTGTTATGGAATTTTACAATTCCTACTGTTTTTCCTTTCACAATAAGGTGTTAACCTTAGAGTCATGTGATAATAAAGGGATGGAAATGCCATAAAACTGCAAAGATGCAAAAATGATGCTGACTAGATAGTGGATGCAAAAAGAGTATAAAGAATGCAGTAATTTGTTGATGTCTTTAATATGTGTCATGTTGATATATTGTATGTATCCTGCACCTATTGGGATTGGATATCCAGCAGTTCTTTAATTAATTAAAAATATAATTAAAGAACTAAAGAAGAATTTAATTGCATGTTCACCAAGAATTGTTTAAATATGAATATTTTAGTATTTCATATCGCCAGGATATCATTCCTTATTTGTGTTTTTGCACTTTCCAGTCGTTTCCTGTAAATCCCCTGACTTGTTGGTTGTGCTCCCTCACAGAACTGCTTCGAGCTCTTCATCTCGGACCACAGAGATCAGGTGATCAAAGCCTGCAAGACGGAGGCCGACGGACGCGTCGTCGAGGGAAACCACACTTTTTACAGAATCTCCGCCCCGACCGCAGAGGAGAAGGACGAGTGGATCAACAGCATCAAGTGAGACTCTTTTTTAAAAACTCTCTCTCCTGCAGGTGATCAGTATGAAGTCTGGTGTCTAACCGTCCTTTCATCCTCCACCTGCAGAGCCGCCATCAGCAAAGACCCGTTCTACGAGATGCTGGCTGCTCGGAAGAAGAAGGTCTCGTCTCTGAAGGGTCTGTAGAGCCGCGGAGGATTAATCATGAGGTTTGACTGGATGTGGACCTGATTCTGCAGGGACACTTGGACCCGGCAGATGATTCAGCTCTTAAAGAAGCTCTTCCTTTGTCACATGTTGAACCAACGCACCTTCAGTACGACAGCTCGTTCTCTCCAGGTTAGCCCTTTTGTGTTTAAAGTTTAATTTCCCATCTAGAGAAGAAATGATTCTGTTGTAGACTTTATTTTTTTATCCTCTTCCTGGCTGTATTGAAACTCCTCTCACAGTCTGCTGTGTGACTGTCTGACCCCCTCAGAGCCTCTTTATAACAGACTGTGTGTCTGCTGAGGTCAAATGAGTCTCAAACAGGAGACGTTTTCACGAGGAGAGAAAAAGACAGCTGCTGATGTTTGATAAAAATCTTCCTACACCTTTTCAAAGACACGTTACATCAGAACAGGAGGAGGATGAGGAGGAGAACCTGCTGAATGAATCACATCGTACGTTAATGTGATTC
Source organism: Anoplopoma fimbria (assembly GCF_027596085.1). NCBI lineage: Eukaryota > Metazoa > Chordata > Actinopteri > Perciformes > Anoplopomatidae > Anoplopoma > Anoplopoma fimbria. The sequence goes on from NC_072453.1 coordinate 18,035,452, forward strand.
AGAAAACATCAGCTGGAAAACTAATGTCATCATCTCATCTGGACGCTGGACTTTATTGTTGTTCTGTCTGATTTGCCAGAAAAAAAAAGCTCTTTTTTCTAAGCCTGTTTTCTTACTGCTGTTGGTCTTTTTTGTCAAAGCACTGTTAATGAAAATGAAGGCGATGCATAAAAAGCTAAATATTTATTTATCCAGATTTCTTGTAATTTATTGTTTTGTCTCATTAAAAGTTTGCAAACCAACGTTTAACTCTTTGTTGACTTTTATTTGAAACCAGGACTGGACAATACTTTATAACTGTTATTGGTAAGTCTTCTTTCCTTTTAACTCAGACCTGTTTTTGCCGTTTTAAAAATCAAATCTGGATCCAGGCTGAGCTGAAAATAGTCAAACGTTCAAACTTCATTAATAAAATAAGTTAGTGGACTTTGTGATGAAAATGTTAAACCAGATTTTGGTTGTTTATGTTTCGTTTATGGATCATTCGAAGGTTCTTGGACTAAAGTAAACTACTATAAAGACTTGTAATCAGATACAGAAATGCTGAGTCACTGTGCTCAAGCATTCAAGAATCACAAGATCATGACTCAGTGTTGATGAAACAATCAGTGACCTCGATCAGTGTTCCCTCCACAGTTATTTCCCGCTTATCTGATCTACATCTGATCATTTCACATGTCGCGAACACGCTGTTGTCACAGGACAAGGGGGGGGGATTCCCGACAAATATTTGACTCTACAACTTCAGAGGAATGCAGACAGCTGATGTGTCGCCACCCATTAAAACATTTCAGAGTAAAAACATTCCAGAGATTAGGGAAGTATCTCACAAAAGATAAACTTATTTTTTTAATGAGCTTCTTCCTTGTGAAGTGTGACTGTTCCCTTTAGTTATAAACATTTAAAGTCATTAAGAAATACTAAAGATTGGAAGGTGCAGGGTCTTTTTTTATTTATTTATTATATTTAAAAGACATAGAATCAGATTTGTTAACCAGATACTTTACTTTTATAAAAACATGTTAATGTCGATGTGTTTTACAGTTACTCACTAATATTTCTGTACAAAGCACTGAACACGTCCATTTTTTTTTTTATGTTACTTTTTTTAAGTAGTGCAGCAGAAACAAACCACAAACAATCTGATGAATGAAAGTCCAATATTAACTCTCTTTTAGCTCTGCTTTGGTCTCCACCATCTCCTAAAGGAAACTCTCTGGGTCTTTAGCTCTCCTTTTACCTTTAGAATAAAGCCTTGTCTTCATATGTTGCTGCGACAACGAGGCTAAAAATCAGCCATTGCACCAAACAAAAAGGTTCACACATTTGAAGTCGTCGTAAAAACTCACCACATCGTCCTTTAATATACAAACATAACACACACTGTACAGGTTAGCTTGACTGCTGCTGTAAAGTCTTTTAAAAACGTATTAAGGCTCCTCATAGGATTGTATTTCTTCACCACACTCTGTTTACATTACAGCTTCTACTACTATAGAATACATGCAGCATGTACTTAGAGGTGTACGTGCAGTAGTAGAAGTAGTTTTTTTTTTTAAAAGAGAGAGAGAGAGAGAGTCACTTCCTGGACACACTGAGTTTTAAAGCTGAGGAACAACTGAAGACTCCCAGCATGCCGGTTATAAAGTATCCCGTCTGCAGAACGCAGACCGACCTTCGACCTCGACAGAACACCAAAGACTCCGTCCTCCTGTTCAAAACAGAAACAGAAACACTTTCATGATTTAGTTTTTTACAACTTTATACATCTTATGACCTTCCTTATGAGTTTTTTATGACATACTCTATGACTTTTTATGAAATACTATACTATGACTTCTTTTCAACATTCTATACATTTACTTTTTTTAAATTACATTTGATGACTTTATATATTATGACTTTTTTAAAACTTTTAATGACATACTACACTATGACTTTAAAAAAACCCACTATACTATAATTTTTTTTAATGACTTTTTATGAAATACTATACTATGATTTATTTTTTTACTTTTCTGGTCATACTATACTATAACTTTTTCACTTTTAATGACATACTAAGTATGACTTTTTAATTACTTTTTTCGACCAGTTATTCAACCACATGTCTCCAACGCTGTGTGCTCAACTGGACATTTAGACATATTTGACTGTTTTCAAAAGGGTGTCAAGGGTTAGTTCAATGTGTGAGACCACAGTGGGAAATAGCACTTTCACCACTAGAGGGCGGGCAGCTCCATCCAGACAAGAGTTCAAAATGACTCTGTGTGGAAATCAGCTGCCTTTGACCCCTACTGACCCTCAGAGGACACTGTTCAATGTGTTTGGAGAGATTCCAACCTGTTGTAAGTTTTTAGTTGACTAACAATAGACGGCCTGTGCTGCTGATAAGCAGTTTGGTTTTTTTTTTCATCTGTTTGACCGGCAAAGCTATTGTTGGAGGTCATGTTTAGTTTTTTTCCTTTGTCGGGAAAAAAAAGAACACGATAAGTAGTAAACACAGATGACAAAACCACACGGGAAAAAAATGTGAGTAAACAGTCTGACCTCAAACCTTAAAAACAGCATCCAGACAGGCATGGGTTATTTTCTTTGTTTTCAACTAATGTAATCAAAAGAGAAAATATAGGAATTAATGAAATTACCAGACAATAAAACATGCGTCATAAAAACACTTTTTATTGTGTTGGATTGTTATTGCCTTTTATCAAATTGGCTGTTTGTTCGGACTGATTCCGATAAATCGAATTATCAACTGTTGCAACTGTTTGTATTTCCAACTCACCGCCTTTCTCTCCTCTGACACAGAAAGGCCTTTTCTTCTATCATCTTAAAATATTTGCAGTCAAACAAGATTGTAGCCTCAGGGTCACGAGGACTCTCACAGGCCAAACCTCTCCGTGTGTGTTTGTATCATTGAGCAAGTCAAACGAGGACTTCCACTTCCAAGTCTTTTCATAATTTTTTACAACAATAGGCCTGAATGTGCTGCTGCCCGTATCCTTTTCTAGGAGGCGTTCTGAAAGGTGATCTGTTATCACGGTTTCATTCTGGCAGCAGATCACTCTGAAGCATTTATCTTTCTTCCTCGTCTCCATCCAGGTAGAGCTAAGCCACCACCCATTTACTGTAATAATCCAGCCTGTGACACTTCCTGTTCTCAGAAACCAGCACAAAAAAACAAGCTCAATCTCCTGCTGTGATCTTTACAGGTTTCCTTTTGGCCAGCCCTTCACTTTATGAAATCAAGATTATATTCCCTGATCTGGGAGTAGTTTTTTGTGTCTTTCACTGTCTCTCTGCAGTTTCAACATCTGTTCTGACCCAAAAAAAACAACTCTTTTAAAAATGTTGACTCTGTGTGGGGGTTGACGAACCCTCCGACTTTCCCCTCACCAAGTCCTGACAGGACTCACGGTAACACAGACCACACTGTCAAATCGTCACCATAGCAACGCGCTGACTCATTTCTTGACAGGAGTGAATCAGCCGCCCCGCTGTCCTCGCTCTCACTCTGGTGATTTGGGCTGCTGGGAAGAACGAGGACGGGACCTGCGATTTGGGACACGCCACAATGACTGCAGGCATTTCTAAGAAGCCACAGCCTGTTTTACTGTGTGTGTGTGTGTGTGTGTGTGTGTGTGTGTGTGTGTGTGTGTGTGTGTGTGTGTGTGTGTGTGTGTGTGTGTGACTGTACAGTTTGTTCAGGGCTGTATTTTTGTCCACTGGGCAAAAAAAAGAAACAGACAAACAATACATGAACGTAAAACATACTTTAAAGAAAAGTGTTGGTTTATTACAACTTTGGTCTTATTCTTAATGGATAACTCTGAACCCTGTAGTGGAAACATTTACACAAGCACTGTGCTTATATATAAAAGTACAAGTACCTCAAAATTATACTTGATTATTTCTATTTTCTGCTACTTTACACTCCACTACATTTGAATTGTTGTTAATGTTCTGTGCAATAAGACGGAGTGTAATCAGTTAAGTTGATCATTATCAAGTTTTACTTTTTCTTTTTAACGTTTGGCGAACCTTCAGGTTTGTTTAAAGCAGCTATAATTATTTTTTGGGCCACTCGGGGGAGTGGGGTGCCTTTTTGGATTCATTCTCTTTTAGTCATTTTTAGTTAAAAGCAATAATATTCACTCTTCTGTTCAGCTCCGTTTTGGTCTCCACCAAGTCCTGGAGAGAAACATGGGTCTCTTTAGCTTCTAAATGCTCCAGTATGCTCAGCAGCTAGATGCTAACGGTGTGTGTCTGCTACTTGGTGCTGAGCAGGTGGTGTACATTGAGTTTTATGGCTTTTTCCACTGAAAACATCTGCGTCTGGAAACAAGGTTGATGTGAGCGGCGAGACGGAACTAAAACAGTAAAGCTGTGGCTGTAAAGAAAACAGAGCTGAAAGAACCTTGAACGTTTCCTGGAGCTTCAGAGCTGGGTGATTATTCTCTTTGGGTCGTTTGAACATTTTTTTTATCAGAATAAAAGCAAACAAGTTAATTAGATGTAAAGAGAGTGTGTGACCACCTGGTGGCGTCTCAGAAGAAGTTCTTGATGAGAGGCGTGACGAGCTTCACCCAAAGCCTGACGTGGCGGTCCGGCCGCTCAAACGTGGACCCGGACACCTCAGAGGACCGCTGGTACAGAATCTCCTGCTCCTGAGAGGGAACACAGTTCAACACACAGGTGTGTAATCACTCCAGAGTCACACACACTCATTCATCATCATCATCATCATCGTCATCTCTGGCTGTGGTTAACTCACCTCCTGCAGCTGGCTCTGCAGCTCCTCGTTCTCCGTAACTATGGCGATCTGGGCCTCCAGGTCACGGTGAACCGAGCGGTAACCGAAATTAGGGGAGCCGATTAGAGTGAGGCAAGGCCGGTCCTGCCCCTGGAGGTAATACCACAGACCTGTGAGGGGAGGGGGGGTATATAGAGGAGTGAGCCAGAGAGGAGGGGAAACGCTTCAGGGAGACATTTTTCCAGCAGGGATTTCTGTCAGAACCAGACCACAACTAAAAAGGAAGCACATGCAGAAATCCCCAGCGTCTATCCAAAACCTCAAAGCACGAGAGAGAGAGCGAGAGCGAGAGAGTGAGTGTACATCCTTGTCCCGAGGCTACGACAGGATGACTGTACAAGCCGTCTCCTCTCACGCTACATACCGCCGTGACCACAAGAAGCACAGCAGGGAGAGTAATGTGTTTTATTATTTTTCACCGAGCCGAACAACCCCGTAGTCTGGATCCTGAGCCCTGGCTTAAGCCTCTTTTATATACAGTTGACGGTAAATTACAGGCAGTGCAAGTGACTTTTTCACACACGCAATACCAACGCAGGAATAGGCGGAGCAAGAGACAGTTCAGGCAATAAACTGAGAAGAAGAAGATGGGGCAAAGAGGAAGACATTTCTTATTTTTTAAGGAACATGGCAGTTTTTCTCCATTGCTAATGTTCTTCTAATGTATTAAAAGTTTGATAAACAAGTCAAATCACCCATGAAAGCCTCGGGGTAACAGCTTGAAAGCGTCTTTCATCAAACGGACATAACACTTTTACTGCAATGATTCTGCTTTCATTCACAACAACGCCGTACTCGCATTTTCCCTGAAATGCTATGAGGTCATGAGGTTGGGAAAATGCTTGTGGAGATATTTCCCAGAATATCAATCCCTGCTTCCATTCACACATCAACGCATGCAGGAAATCATTTCAGGGATAGACTGCATGTGTGAAAGGGACATAGTATTGTGATCTCTTGTAAGACTTTAGTTAAATTTCAATTATCTTCGCATTTTGCTAAGAAATGTGAACTACAACGACCACATTTATCAATGTTTCCTATTGGTTGAGAGAGCCAGCGTTGCTAGGAGACGTGCTGTCAACTTCCATGGTGATTTACAGACTGCAGAATGTAAAACTGGGTTTCATTCATTATATATTTTATAAGCTGCTTTTCAGCCTTTTCCAACAAGTCTACAAAGTGTTAGCTATCGACCGTTTGTCTCTTTACTACATGTTGCTCTTCAGTTTGTATTCTTGCTTCCCAAAGAACAATGTATGGGACGTTATCACTGCAAAAATACAGTGTAACCTTATTAAAAATGTGACTAAATAACAAACAAGTCAAACACACAACGAGGAAATATACAAGTATACTGATTTAATTTAGTTTCATATTTCTGGTGAAGCAGATCTGGTGCTTATTGAATGCTGTTTTCACCCCACAGGGGAAACTGATGATTCATCAGGGTTTTGTCTGTTATCAAGAATGTCAACATCTTCTTTATGCAATCCTGAAAAAACAATGGGAGAGAAATCCCACAAAATGTTGCAACAAGCGTCAAAAAATGAGATTGATGAAGCGGTACAGGTTGTTGCAAGTCGACTTACTGAAAAACAACTCCTACACTCTAATCTGTCTTAGATTGTCTGTAAAAACTTAAACTAACATCACCAGTAACCACAGCTGCTTCTTCTGTGTGACTAAGCATCACTTCTGATTGGTGGGGGCAAAACTAAAACACCCCGGCTGTCAAATATTCTGTTTCCTGCTTTCTTTCTAGCTATTACTACTTTATGTGTATATGCAAGCATGGTGCTTCCTGTACATACGGATGACTTATTGAGAAATGTAGAGGTTTTTGACATGTGATCTGTGTTTAATCATTTATTATTAACTATCATGAGAAGATTTAAAAGCACATCCTGCAAATGTTTAATGTACGACTGAACTAATAAATCAAGACAACCTAGGGATGTGTGTGTGTGTGTGTGTGTGTGTGTGTGTGTGTGTGTGTGTGTGTGTGTGTGTGTGTGTGTGTGTGTGTGTGTGTGTGTTTTCTCGGTTTAATATAACTGTAAATTAAATATCTTTAGTTTTTGTTCTGTTGGACTTACAAAAACAAGTATTTAAAGACATCAATCGGTTTCTAGGATGATGTTTTCTGTTTATTTCTGTTATAATATCATCTCTCTGCCTTGTTTACATTTTTATTTATTTAACTGTATCTGTCTTTATCATGTAAAGTGACTTTGAGTACCTTTTAAAGTGCTATACAAATAAAATATATTATTATTATTATTATGATGATGAATAGAAAAAGTATTCAACAGAACAGAAGGATTTGGTGGTCAGCTGCAGCTCTATGTGTGATACAGACAGATGTGCGTGTGCTTTTGTTTGATCTCACCTTTGGCGTGGAAGGTCCACAGCGATCTGTGGTACTCGTGCAGGTGAACTCTCTCCTGCTGGCCCAGCAGACACACCTGGTTGTAGAACTGTCGGGCGATGTGGGTGTAGGCGGCGGGGATCGCTCCGGCGACGCCCTTGGCGCCGAAGAACCCGTTGACCTCGGGGGAGGCGGTGAGGATGCGGTAGCTGGCTCCGGCCCCGAGCACCAGACGCATGTACGCCCGCGTCAGGTTGAAGTAACCCGATGTTAGAAACACAGTGGAGTCCGGAGCGGCGTCTGTCAGCAGGCGCTGGAGTTTAACAACAAACGGAGAATGAAGAAAGACGAGTAGTTAACTGGTTGTTACGGTACTGAAGTGTTTTATTACAGCTGTTGACATAAGGCTCATTAAAGAGCTCAAATCTAATGATAGGTCACATTTATCTTAATAAATGTATCAATATGATAACATAATGTTTATTATAATTTGCTTCCTCATGTTTGCTCACGTGTGATTATTTTGTATTTTGTCTGTATGACCAGTTTAAATTTCTTTACTTCTTGACTGGAGTTTGGTTGGTTTACTGTCATTGTTTCACTTAATAATATAAGACCCAGTCAATTTAATTATTAAAAATATGAGTACATCTTAATCGTGCAGCCCTAGCTCGTTAGTTCTGTCTTTTTAGATTCATAAAATGATATTATATATATATATATATATATATATATACATACACATATATATATATATATATATATTTTTTTCCCTTATAATTAAAAACAGGTCAAAGTTGAATCATCAGTGTTACAAAAAGGTCCAGACGAAAAATGAGATGTGCATTTCTGGTGTATTAAACAGCAGCTCATTTTCTTTTTTTCTATATTTTTACTGAAATATTTTCTGCAGCTGACGCAATAAAATTGTATTTATTGTTTACTTCAGCGCTCAGCTTGTTGCTGCAGAAAGAAGAAACAACTTTTGGGTGCACGAGGACACAAAATCTGTTTAAACTGCTTTGCTTCTTCTAAGAAAGTCAGGTTTATTCAGTAAACATATGTCCAAGTCTTCTATGTGCACTACTAGAAATAATCCTGCACAAACGCCACATCAGCACCTTTAAAAACAAAAGCAACAAAGATGAACAATGTATTGAAATAAACCCAATTTGTTGCAACAAGTTGGGTTCATGGGGTTGAGACAGAACGTGTTGATTCAACTTTTTACGGAGCCACAGAATGAGCTGTTGCAATGCTTTCCCAGAATATGTGACTAATAAACCATGAATAAATGTCCAAGTATTTATTCATGGTTTATCAGTCACTTGCTCATCTATTAGTCAGGTATTATTTGATTAAATCACACGGTTGAATCATCCCATAATGACAATAAATCACCTCAATCTAATGACATTTATGACTTTATGTTAAAGGAAAATGAGGAAAAGGTCAACTTCAAAGCATTGAAGACACTTAACAGCATGGTCCAACGTTTATATATTAGATTAGAATATATCTTTTGTGTATAATTGGGGTTTAATGTCATGATGTCCCGTGTGCAGCCTCACCTGTGTGACCTGCTCGTCCACCTGGATCCCCAGAGGCTTCATCTGGACCAGAGGGAACACCCAGGTGTCCTCCTCCCCCTCGCCCCCCCCGTCGTCCTCCGAGTCCTCCGACCCGTTCAACAGCTGCTGCCTGACGTGGGCTGTGTTCACCACCTCCATGATCCGCTTCCTCGCCGCCGCCGAGAAGTCCTGCCTGTTGTCTGGTTGCCAAGGGAGATACAGAACATGACAACGTACACAAGTGGGAGGCGGGTCACAGTGATCTCTGGGTCGCAGTGATCTGGGTTTGAGGGGATTTACAGCCGCTTACAAGCATGAGGCGGAGAGGAAGGCTGTTGATGGGGATGAAAATACAATCTCAGATAAACAGCTGGTACTCTGGAAAATGCTCGTCTCTGATTGGCCGGCAAAGTGCCATAGAATTTGTAGAGTTTAGTGGTTTGTTCAGACAGAAAGCAAAGCCTTCTGGACGCGAATGAAAGGAGGGAATATCTTTCTCTTTAGCAAAGAAAAACTGCACTTTCTCTCACTATTTACATGATGTTGTGCCAAGCAGCACTTTGAAGTAGAACATTCATCTCCTCCTCCTCCTCCTCCTCCTCTCTTCATCCTCTACATTTGAACACTAAACTTCCTGAAATTTTATTTTTCCTTTGTTGGCTTTCAGGCAAATTTTTCCCTCATTAGGATGAAACTTGAATCCCATAACGGCTTGAGATGCAATTTGCTAGGGTCCCATGGAAAATTTATCACGTTGCTTTCAGTGAGTCTTTACCTTAATTTTCACAAATTTGTCAGCTGGAGCGCTGGTGTTTATTACAACACGCCTCCCACATGCAGCTCAAGGCCACCAGCACGCCCAAAGAAACAACAACTCTCACAGCAACATGTGTTTCTGAGAGCAAAAAACTAAAACGTCCATTGCTTCTAACAACTGCAGCTTCTGTGTCATTGAAAACGATATTGGCGGGACAGATTGCTCGGTTAGGGCAAAGAGAGACGAAATAATCAGCTGACATGAACACAATGTGAAGCCTTTAACCCTTTAAACTGCAAGAAACTGAACAGCAACAGTATGTTTTTGTGCCGTTATCAGAAACTGACTCAAATTTTGCCTCGTCTGTTATTTTTGTGCGTCAGGATACCTCATTGTTTATCATCAGTAGTTAATGTATTACGTTAGAATTCTACCAGGGAGTGTGTGTGTGTGTGTCAGTTCCCACTCCATGTCGTCTTCCAGCAACACTGTGACATCACTACTCTATTCCTGGTGTTCGTTACCACGGCGGCCAGGTCCTGCAGACATGATGTAATTCATCCCACAAACTAACATCCTGGCAGTCTGCGCTCCAGTTACGGACACACAGCACCAGTGTGAGTGTGAGTGTGAGTGTGTGTGTGTGTGTGTGTGTGTGTGTGTGTGTGTATATGTGCGTGTGTGTACAGTGAGAAAGATGATGAGAGCTCTTGCGGTTGGCCAGCCATGCAGCCGGATGTGAAAATGTCAGGATTTTCTCTACATACACACAGCAACAGTGTTGCTCTCATCATCTTTCTCACTGTACACACACACACACACACACACACACATATACACTCACACACACACACACACACACACACACACACACACACACACACACACACACACACACACACACACACACACACACACACACACACTGACCATCATCTAGTCGCCTGTCTAAGCTTTCAAGCTCCATTAGTGAAATCCATCGGCTCCTCCTGCAAACTGGGCCGAGCATGAAGTGTCAAACTGTGTCACAACATGTTGGAGGGTAAACATGCGTCTGCGCACACACGCACACGCGCACACACACACACACACACACACACACACACATACACACACACACACGTTTGGTGTCTACCATTGTACGGGTGCACCATGCCCTCCATCATGGTGACCGAGTCGTCGGGCTGCAGCTGCAGTGAGACGTCTCCCACGGCTTCCACCAGGTCGGAGAAGAAGTCGGCGACCTCGCTGCAGTTCTCCAGCAGCACGTAGCGGTCCTGTCTGTTGGTGAAGTACGAGTCGCTCAGGTTGGCCCTTAACAACAAAGAGAGAGAGATTTGTTTTAAAAGAGACCAAGGAGAACACACGGTGTTTAGGCGAGAAGAAAGAAAGAAGAAAAGAGGATTTGTTTAGACGTATGAACATTTTTTCTGATCCAAAGTGTAAAACATAAAACATAAAGTGAGCAGCCTTCATCACCTGTAGCTCATTAATTCTGCAACAGCTAAAATGTGTTCACATCAGATATTCTTTTTGAACAGAGAGTTTACAAGTGTAACTCCGCCTCCTACAGAGGGAGGATGTTGCATTAAAGATGCTCAGCTAGTGAGCGTCTTCAAGTTTGTTTATAACCAAAAGTATTTTATTTGCAACAGGATTTTCTGTGAAAAACATCTCCCAATGTCAGGAAATATACACAGGCTGAATCATCCGTCAAGCAGCGGAAAATTAAATTCTGACAGAAGATGAGGAGCCACGAAAGACAAATAGACAAACGGAGAATCATCAGGAGTGTTTGACTCATAGAGAGGCTGCTCTCAAGTGGGATTAAGGTTCTGCTTTAATGGTATTATTTGTTGTAGTGTTTTAGTCATACAACAGAAAAGGTTCATGGATGAGGGCTCTCAGTACCTCAGGGAAACATTCCCAACAGTACGATTACAAAAACAGATTTGTGCCAATATAGTATACGTGTTTACTAGTCTACTCTCTATTGTCTCGTCTACTTTCCCCGACAACTCTCGAGTCAGATCAGTGTGAGCAGCAGGGACCATCTAATTTGGAGCAGAATCTCAAACAAAACCCATATAGACTCAATGGTGGACAGCCTGGGGATTGGACGTACCCGCTGATGATGAAGCTGTCGTCAAACAGGTAGACCTTGATGTGCTGGACTCCGATGGTCTCGTTGAAGCGCTGAGGGACCAGCAGCCTCAGCAGCCCCTCAGGTCTGGAGTGTGGTACAGAGACACCCTCATCTGAGAGACGAAGCGCTGCAACAACGGCAGCAGCATGGTCCTCGAGTTGGTCTGTCCTGCACGTAAAACATGACAAAACATCAGGACGATGAGCGCGGTGAGACAACGACCAGAGAGATCTCAAAGGGAAAATGCCAAAAACCTCGTGAGCCGCGAGTGTAGTCCAGCAGTATGGAGACTTTCAGATCTGGAGCATCGCTGTTCTCCTGTGAGCGGCGTAGAGCTTCCTCCATGCAGTCCACCTTAACATAAACAAAGAAAGCAGAGGACAAAACATCAACACATGAACCACAGATATTCCTCTAGACTTCAACAAGTGGTAAGCCATCCGGTGCAAAATTAATCAATTAGTCGATCGTGAGAAAACAGACAGTTTTACCGTCTGATTAATAGTTTTTAATTGCGAACATTTATTGTCTTTAGCTTCTCAAATGTGAGGATTTACTGCACTCTTTGTTTCATGTGATTGTAAATTTAATATATTTGAGTTTTGGACCTTGCAGTATTTTAACAATCATCCGTCATTTTGTAAACTAAACAATTCATCAAGAAAATAATTGATAGATTAAAGCAATAATTATCACAGGCATTAGATGCAGCCATATTTAATATCATTAGAGAAGTAACTGCAGCAGAAAACTTCACGGCTTCATTCTCATGGCCATTTTACTCAGAAACTCCAGTAACAAGTTCCTGTTGTCTGTAATCACATTTTCACTTCTCACTCCAAGCCATTGTTCTGCAAACCTCAAACTAAGGTTTGGATCCCTTTTGTTGTCAGAAGGGGCCTTTTGTTGTTAATCTTGTGCTTTGACAGTCTGAGTTGGGTTGTTGTTATACTTAAAATAAGGTGCACTTGACTGTTATTAATGCTAACAAAAGCTGGCTTCAGGCTGTAAACCAGTCCAACTTCTCTTTGCGGGCACAGCTTTGATCTTAGCGTTTTACACTCTGTCCTACTGGATTTGTGAACGTTCCAAGATAAACCTGCAGAAGACATGAGCATTTAACAAACAGCGGCAGCACATGAATATCTGTTATCTGAGTGTGGGAAAAGCATGACTAACTCCTGTGTGCACGAAGAGGAAACAGCTGCTCTTCAGAGGGCACCACTGGTAGCCAGTGTAGAGTCTGTATTTGTGGCGAGCTGTGGCATTTGTTCCCCACCTGATGTTTTTTTACTGCAGCTTAATTGTGCATCTGGTTCCCAAATGCATTCGTTAAACGTCACTCCAGAGTGCCTGTTTGCATGCCAGTAAAACACATCTCCTTTCCAGTACAGAGCTCTTTGGGGACGTGTGCACCACCTACACTTCCAGCTCGGCTTTGGAGTGAAGTGTAGGGGGGACACTGAAACGATAGCTTCCTTTCAAGCAAAGAAAGCAGCATTTAGTTAGTATGCAATGTTAAATCTGCTGAAACTCTAACCACCTACAATTCCAGCAGAAAATGTTTGTTTCATTGCATTTAAACAAACTTAAGCATAAACATTATGGCTATGAACCAGCAGCACTCTGATTCACTGCAGACAGGAAACGCTGACCCGGAGGACGGATAGTTAGAGGAAAGGTGGACATTTGATTATTCTTTAAGAGGAGTTTAATGGGACTGTATACTGTTTAATCTGAAAAGGAAAAAGATGAAGTTCTCCAGAAACACAATCTCAAGCAGCAGAGTATTCAAAGCCCCCTTGGAGAGAACAAAATGGTCCATGTCTCCTCGGTAAGTTTGATACCCCATATTAAAACCATTAACCATCTTTCCACATTCAGACACAAACTCTGTATTATTTATTTTCTAATGGCAAAGTTTGTTGACGTTTGCTTTTATCCACCATATTTCATATCAACCTCTCTAAAAAGGAATAATCTTAAACATGGTCGGACTCACAATGCCCACTCTTCCCCTTTGTAAAAACGCGGCGCCTACATTACCCACAATGCAACTCAACCACAGACAGCTCTGTCACGGATTTGGGTGTGTCATGCTAACGTAGCATCGAGCAGCTAGCCTCAATCAGAGAGATGAGGAGCGAGCTACAGCTACCAGGTAACATCCCCTCTTTCATCACCTCATGATCTTTTGTTTCATCTTCAGTCTCGTAGTCTTCAACCCCAACCGACCGACTCAAGTGACATCACATGAGGCAACCGATCAGCCTCCACGCAGCTCCCTCTGGAGCCACAAAAAAAGGCTTTATAACAACTTGTTTTTCACATATGCAGAAGCAGTACTCTGGGCTTTGATAGCACCTTTGCATATGGTGTGCTGAACATGCTTTTCTTTGAAACGTCTAATTATTCAGTTGCCTGCACCTGCGCCCAAGTAAACACGCCGCACAGGTGAGAGAGTGAGTCCCGGTCACGTAGCTCTAGTGCCGAGCCAGGACCCAGATTCTTCGGTCTTAACCACAGACCGCACTCATATTTTGAGTCTGGTTGGAGTTCAGGTCATTGTGTCTAATTGCAAGCAAACCTGAGCTTGACAAATAACACGGAGTCACTGTACCTTGACTCAATGTTTCTAGTAATCCATCATCCTGTGAGGTTTGCAGAGTTTGGCAGCAACCGCACCTGATTCAAACGCTTTTTAACTGTAATTCAACATGTTTGACTTGACCGTGCCTTGTTCTGTGATTCACCCTCTCTCCTGCTCGAACCAGCTTTTTAAACAAAACAAATGAAAAACAGCTGAATGTGAGTCCAGACTGTGGTTTGTTCTGGGTTAATGTTGTTATGCTAGGCCTTCCGAGCATGAGGAACAGCAGGATATCACATGCCAACACTGGTCTCCTTATACCCATAAACCCTTGCATTCTGGGGTCACTCCTTGTAGCTGGCCTCCACTACGTTTTCATTCTGAAGAAAGCACACTGTGGTTCTCTTGGAAGGCGACTCTGACTCACATTTTCTGGCATCTCCAACCACTTATTTGGCACATGATGGTGCTTTGATGCCGTTGTTCTCACCTGCCCAAAAACTAAAAGACATAAAAAGGGCTCCAACAACGAATCACACACAGAAAAACGCCACTTTTCTCACCAGCTCCTGCTCCAGCTGACCCGTTCCTAGATACAACGAGGCCATCACCACTCGCCTCTTCGCAGTCTTGATCCGCGCCTGAAGGGAAACAAAGAGAGAAACAAAAAATAAACCACAACAATGAATGTGTGTGGGTGTCAGGAATCCGGTCACAAATATCTGATGCCAAGAAATAATAATATGTACATTTACTGTCACATGCGCAAACTAACCACATTCCACCAGAGTCATCAGCAAATATCCGAAATGATGTATTTTTGGGCAGTTCTATTTTTGTAGTTGTATCAAGGAGAGACTTTCAACAGAGGTGGACAACTGCTTATTAAACGTGGGGATTTTGGGCATTATTTGCTCAAGTTTCTCAGTTTTTTCTGCCTCTACCATCATACAATAAAAGAAGAATGAAATTTAGTTTGAGGTGATCAGAGAGAACAGAAATAATGTCCTGGTTTTTTATTGGGATAACTTCTTTAATAGAAAGTAGTTCTGATTGTTAACATGAACGTCTGTGAATTATTGATAGTACCCAGGACATTGTTTGTGCAAAAAACAAGTATGTTGATTATTTTCTCATATAATTGTTTCCCCTATAAAAGGATTAAGATAAAAGATTAAGATAAGATAAGATAATCCTTTATTAGTCCCGCAGCGGGGACATTTGCAGGCTTACAGCAGCGTAGGGTAAAGTGCACACAAGAGACATAGTAAAAGAAAGACAAGATAAAAATAAAATGAAATAAAAAACAAGTATTATAAATAAGCAATAAAAAACAGTAGAAAATCAACAATAACTGAAATATTATAGCTATATTGCACAGTGTAGGAATAATATGACGTCTTGTTTTACTATATTTCTGTATGTTACGCTAAAGCCTTTTGGCATAATGCAACTTGTTTACAAGTTTACAAGATCAGAAAGCTTTGCAGTATAATGTTTGCAAGTGCCTTAGCTAACTACAGTAGCTTGCTAACACATAGCTAACACTAGCTTGAGTTAGCTAGTTAACAGAAGCTAGCTAAGAGTGATAGCTAGTTAGTATGAGCTGTCGTCGGCGTAATAAGCCTTTCATCCCTCAGGTGGCTGTGCTTCCTGGGTAATGGCGCCTTGTGCTCCGTCTTTATGTTTTGGAGAATCACACTGGTGAACACATCATGACTCACATGAGCATTAAAGGTGTGATATGTTGTATTTTAAGACCTCATTAAATACAGCGGTGTGAATTTATCAGGTCATAAAAGATCACAACAATTGGGTGAGAAATTAGCATTCAAGAGCCCATTTTTCTTGTATGTGATTAAACGGTTTAAGCTTAACAATGTCCTTGTATGAGGGAAGTTGATTCACAGCTGCCACAACAACAGCAGCAGCATTTAAACGGTTGTAGATTCCTGTTTCTTTATTTCCCGGAGTGGATGAATAGGCTAAAGTTCGAGGGAACACTAAACTATTCCATTGTGGTGACACACAGCAGGTGTGGGACCACTTAGAGGAATAAAAAGAGAAATGCAGTATGTAACTCTGGAGGGTTTTCATTCAAACTGTACATTTGCTTCTCTCTCTCTAATTTCAATGATTGACAAATGAAGGGAAATGTGCACACTGGCACATTTTTATAAATGCTTTAAAAAAACAATTTCTGGTTGGTCATTTTTTTTTAGTAATGTCTTCAGGATTCTATATTAAGATGTATTAAGCCGAAATGAGTTGCTCAATAATTATGGAGATAACAAAAGTCCCTTTAGGGCTGAACAATTCACTCCTGGCTTCTGCAGCATGCTTCTCTGCCAACTCAGGTGTTGCAAAGTAAACACACGTCTGCGGAGAATACCTCGAGCACTTTCTGCGGCTCAGTTGTTACATCACAACACACGCCGATATGGAACATCTCTTCAAAGGCAATATTGGCAGGTGTGTGCCTTCGTTCGTTTTTGGAGTTCTAATCATTCCTTGGCAGCTGATCCGACATGTTTATTTCCACGGTGACACCGACCTTCATAGTTTGGTAGAACTGGTCCGGTGAGGTGAGGATGTGGATGTGGGTGCCTGGCACACGGAAGGCGGGTACGTGCTCTGCCATCCATTGGAAGTGGCCACAGAGGCCGTCTGTGCCCTGAGCTCCGGCCGACCCGGTGGGCCTGGAGACATGTCGGGGGGCCGGGTCGGCTTCAGCCAGGAGAGGAGCCAGCAGCAGCACCGAGGACCTGGAGGAAACAAATACTATGAAACAAGCGTTTGTGTTGATTCGGCCAAAATCTGCGTTTTCAATTCATAACGAGACATAAACAAGACACAAAGAGTTTTGTCTTGTATTATTGAATACAAGACAAAATAGATAATAGATATTCCTCACAGTTCTCTGCCCTGAACATCATTTGGACCAAAAGGTCCACTTGTTGCTCTGGAGCTTTCGATCACAATCACACAACCTTCCTCCTCAGATGGCACCTTGTGTGGATGTTGTTGTGCAGTTTACAAGGTTAAGTATGAACTTTGAATCTCATTCTAAATTGATTTACACGTAGTTTTCCATCTACCATTTCATGATGAATATATATTGTAATAATTATGAGTATTACTACGGTGGTATTGATTTTAGCCAGAGGTAGAATGTGTCAAGAAGTATTTCCCCAAACAAATGTTATTTTACTATCTGTATGGAAATCCAGCTGAAAGTGTGGGTTGATTGAAAAATGTCATTAATCGGAAACAGCAGACCTCGTCATTGGAAACGTGTTTTGCATGAGGAGACGATGTCAGACGAAACGGGTAATTTGTGCCATTTATTACTGGAAAACAATAGTTTCCTAGGTATAATCTTTTTTCTGCTGTCGTTAGCAGGACTCTCAGGTGTCGGACTTCCCCGAAAGCACTTGAATGCACCACAATACCTCTTTGCTCGAGAAGGATCAAATATCTAAATTGTCAACCTGTGGGAAACCCTGAGACAAGGTGACCAAAGGTAACCAGATTGGAACACATAACATGACAGGTAGCTCTGCAGTGACACCTGGCAAACGTTAGTTGGTATATTTAAGCGCATTAAAACAAAAGCTCATTCAAACTAAGGCTGTTTGAATTTTCCAAAGCTCAAGGTGACGTCTTAAAATGTCTGTTTATTTCCAACAAACAGTTTGAAACACCAAAATATTCATTTTTCTTACATGAAATCTTATCTTTTGTTTCTTTTCTAAAAAAAATAACAAAATGATGCCATTTTTATCATAACAAATGAATCATTTTCTGTCTAATAACTAATCGATAAACTGTTGCGTTTAATCTTTAAGGACACGGATCCATGAGAAGATTTCAACAGTGTGTCTGGATTTTCTTCCTCAGTGTCCTTAAACACCACATCCCCTTTGTCTCTGCCATACAATCTCACAATCTGGTCCGACAATGTAGCCACATTAAATAAAGGCAGGGTGGAGTTTGATTCTCAGACATGGCTGTGAACCTCAGAGGCCGATTGTCAGAAGTCCACTGAAGTGCTTTATATCCATTACGACCAGAACACACTCACACTTGATAGTTTACATTTTGGTTTGGATTAAACCCACAAAAAATGTCTGCAAGAAGTCGGCGGAAACTAGAGTCACATTAAAAACAAAAAACACAGCTCAGGGCTTCTTTCCAAAACCAATCCAGTGAGTTGGAACTTCTGCAGCAAACACAGAGAGGGGATTTCCCCGTTGTTTGGGATTAAAGTCCTATCATTCATAAACACGCATACCACTCAAAACACAAACGTTATCTTAAAGGAGTACATTGAGCTTGGTGACGGGGTTATGTTATGGGATGGAACGCCCAGCTGAACCCAAAGCCTTTACCGTTTTCTGTAAGTGGTAAAAGATAAGAAGAGCGTGACAGGAGATAAGAAACACTTTAAAACGATGTGGTCTTTTCAATTTCAGGACTAAGCAGAACTATATAAAATCAACTGTTACCTCAGTGAAACTACAGGGAGATAAAAGCCTCCATTAAAGTGAGACAAAGAGGATTTTTTCAATCATAAACAAGTGTGGAGTTTCTGCACACATACTAAACAACATACTGTAATCAAGATTATCTGAGCGGTGTAGCGCACTTCGAAGAAAAGCGATTTCATGAAACGGAGATGGAGTTAACTAAATTTAATGAGATAAGACGCTAAGTTAATAATGCTAGACTCTTGCTAGTAACTGCAATGAATAGAGGAGCTGTTTACTTTAATACGTGACTGCACCACATCCCTCCCGATTAGAAGCGTGTGACAGGAAACAATGATCTCAGTCTGTCTTCTTCGTAATTCAAAATTCCCCGAAAATTTCTTAATAGATTTAAACCCCCATTTCTCTCCACAGATCTAGATTCAGATATCCAACTGGTCTCTGTCTGTCTAATAAAGCGATGAAAAAATTCTGTATTTTGAGCATATTTTCTACATGGAAAAAAGTATGTGGACATCCAAACTTTACATGAACATTAATCTGCTGCTAGCTTCATCTTCTCTGTGAAGATTTTCCACTAGATTTTGGTTGCAAAAGGCTTTTCTCACATTCTGCAACAAGATTTCTTGTGAGGTCGACCACTGGTGGTGAGATATAAAGCCGAGCTCTCCAGTTCATCCTTAAGGTCGGGTCGAGGTCAAAAAACTCAAAGAAAAAATGTTAAAGTTTCTTTACGGACTTCGCTTTGTGCACGAGGGAACTGTCGTGTTTAAACAGGAAAGGGTTGTCCCCAAACTGTTGCCACAAAGTTGGAAGCACACAAATTTAAAAAACATATAAAGTCAAAGTATATGTTTTAATCCTCAATAAGGGTGGAGTTTTTGCAAAGACAGCATCAACATGTGGTCTCTGCAGACAGCCATTTGATGACTGTAACAGAGCACCAAAAAAAAGCTGTAACATTAAGATTTATATTTTTAGAACGAAGTGTGTTTTACTATGAAAAACACCCCATAAAGTACATAAAAGTATTTTTGTACATGTACGGGACAACACACCCTGATCCAGGAAGTGTTTTCTAAGCTTGTATCGAGGGTTTTATCAGTTAGTGGCCTCATTGATGACGTAGAAGAAGAAATGATATCTCTTAGTTCTAGTTTTTCTGTACATCCTTTAATATCGTCTTTGTGTTTTTCTTCCGGTTCTGTGTGAGAGAAACTATTTTACATCGAATAACAGATCTATGTGAGTGAAGCCTTTGATGTTTTGTGAAGAAGAATAAATTAATAAAGCTCATCTTTACCAGCCACAGAAATGGTCCTGAAAGAATTCTTTCTTCAACAATGAGTGACGCTTAAAGCCAAAACATGATGAGAAATTGATGTTCCTGAATAAAAAAAAAAGAAGAGTTTACCTTTTACATAAATCCTGGTTACACAAGCACATTCACTTGTCGCTTTACAGTTTTAGAATATTAATATTCCCTGTCCTGACATTCTTTTTACTATAATCCAATTATTGACTGAAAGCCTAATATACAGCAGCCTCTGTCCCAGATCACATGGTTGAGATCATCTGTAATAAATCATCTGAAGGTTTTACACTCTTTGACCGAAAGGCGGATTTGGGAGAAGAAGAAATAAACCGTTCTGCAAACCAAAGTGGTGGAAAGCTTTGATGCTTCATTTCCTCATCATAAATATAAAGAAATCGTTATAATTACCGCAATGTAATAATAAAATCCTCCTTGTTGACACTATAAATAAAGTCACACACGTTTTTTATGGCCGATACTAGTTTGCATAGTTATGTAATGGAGGAAACGATGCAGGCTTACAGTACGAGATAAAGATAATGAAGGTGATAAAGATATATAGATGGCGGATTCTTAAATCAGGCTCCAAACCGTCAGCATGCCCAAACTCAGTTTAATTTTTAATAACCAGGAAACTGACTTTCACTCTAATTATCCAACATTCTGACAAGATACCAAGGAAATGTCACAGCAGGAATATTTAGATATCAAAATGAATGATGGCTGAATTCCATTTAGCTGCTGCAGTTCTTTGTTTGCTTGTGGTTTTCCATGCTGGCACACCGGGATCATTACCTGTGGAAACATCGACTGGATGCATCACATGAGGGTAGATCTGTCAGAGAGGTGTCAGGTTTCAAGTGGTGGAATGTAACTAAGTACATTTACACAAGTGCTGTACTTATGTACTTGTACTTTTGAGTATTTCCATTTTGTGCTACTTTCTACTTCACTACATCTCAGAGGGATTTATTGAATGTTTTACTTCACAGTAATAATGAAAGGCTTAGTTACTAGTTACTTTACTCATTAAAATTCTTGCACAAAAGAAGGCAAAGTCAATGAGTCGATTGACGGGAGATTAATTGGCGAATCGTTTCAATTGTTCATGCAAAAACATTTCATTTCAAGATTATTTTGCTTTTTCCTTTAAATCATTAATATTATTTTGTTTCATTTAGAAGTTTGATAATTTTAGATTCAGATTATTTATAACTAATACACAACTAATCAATATTAGATATATGGTTATAAAATACCCCGCTGTATGTTAAGTAAATACAATTATCTCCACCTGTACACATAAAAGCATCTATGTTTTTATTTAAAATACATATTTTAACCAGCTCTGCTCCCAGCAGACCACATGACACATGTGCAATTCAATACACTGTGCAATTATAGCTTTAATAGTTTTTTCTGTCTGTAAATATAATATTTCAGTTATTGTGGATTTTCTTTTACTGTTTTTTATTGCTTATTTATAATACCTGTTTTTTATTTTATCTTGTCTTTCTTTTACTATGTCTCTTGTGTGCACTTTACCCTTTGCTGCTGTAATCCTGCACATGTCCTCGCTGCGGGACTAATAAAGGATTATCTTATCTTATCTTATACATTACTTAGAAATGTACTTTAACTTTTGATAAGTATATTTTGATGCAAACACTGTTGTTAAACTTTGTGGTGTTTCTACTTCAGCTTGAGTCACAGATGTGAGTAGTTCTTCCAGCCCTGCAGACTTCAGCTGTGGTAGAATGAGAGTCATAAAGTTACATAACACACACACACACACACACACACACACACACACACACACACACACACACACACACACACACACACACACACACACACACACACACAGGACAGCATGTACAACCCTAACCTTCACCCTGAAGATGAACACTTATACCAGCTTCACCCTAAACAAGCTACAAGTTGCTGTCTTTCTATTGTTGAATCATAAGAGATCAAAGCAGAGAATACCAGTCAGGTGACGCATGCGCAGTCGCAGCAGCCATGCATCTCTGCATCCATGCATCCATGCATCTCTGCAGCTCTGCAGCATTAACCCCTCTGCTCCTCCTCGATGCTCCGTGACTCTTACCCTCCTCTTCTGTCCCGTGAGCGGAAGAGCCGGTCAGATATCCGGGTGAAGACCCCTGCGATGGCCGGTGAGTACACGGAGAGCACCAGCCTCCTCCAGGACATGGGGGCCGCCATTGCTGCTGCAGAGAGACTTTGAATAACCTTTATTGACACAGCAGTAAGCTCACAGACACACGCTGCTTATTCTAGGCTGTGATGTGAACCGATAAGGATTAATTATTATGTTTAACCTGCAACAACAAGAAAATAAACCTGAGAAAATAATATAATATTGTTTATGTCTGTTTGTGTTTATTTGTAATGGTTTAAATGCCTTTAAATGACCTCTAGTGGTCAACCTGTGAACTACATTGTAACTTTTGGAAAATGTATTAAATGTTAAATTTACCCTGAAGTTAACCTAAAATGTAAAAAGTATTATGAACAGTATTTGGATTTTATTTTTAATAATTATTATAATAACACCAATAAGTATTATTATTGTCATGGTTGTTATTATTATTGATATTAAGGTTGTTAATATTGTTACTATTGTTGTTATATTATTATTATTAATAATAATATTATTATTAGTGTGTTTTTCCTTTGTCTATTAGTATAATTATTGTTAATATGGGAAAGAAGCAATCAGATACCATCTTTTGCCATCTTTTAAAATCATGCTTCAGAGTGAAAAACATTGGAAACATCCCTGATTTATGTGTTCACGGCTTCCAAAGCTTTCCAGTAACACTCACTTGATCTGTTCGTTTTACCTTTTGAAGGTGTGACCTCAAGCTGTCAGCCCAGATTTGCGGTCATGTGTTACGGAGTGGTGTTCACAGTTGTTTGTTCAAGGAAACAGACTTCCTTACAGCATGCAAGGACTTTAAACCCAGTTGATGCTCATTATCACACTGTAATTATATATTTGTAGGCTAGTTATGGGAGTAAGTAGCATCAAGTGAGCGTTAATTGCTGTTATTAATGGTGTTATTATAGTTTTATGGTTTATTCATGACCACATACAACGTTTACTTTGGCATCTCCCTCTTTGGTTGTGCAGGATTTTTTGGGTGAGAAAAGTAATGAGTAAAAAATAAAATGAAGAGTTGCTTATGCCTTACTTGAGTATTCTCATTATCATACTTCTACTTACTACATTTTTAGAGGGAAATATTGTACTTTTTATTGAACTACATCTACTATGTTTGACAGCTAAAGTTAAAAAAACATTTAATGGGCATATTAAATATATGTTATTGTGTAGAGTTTATTAAACTACCCAACAGTACAAAGACTTCATGACAGCTCACTAAACCAGATAAGATAATCCTTTATTTGTCCCGCAGCGGGGAAATGTGCAATTTATAGCAATTAAATACTGCTTACACATAAATGTTCCAGTAACAATAATCAAACAATATAATATATGACAATACAACACCCACAGAGACAATTCCTTTTCATAACTTTGACAAACTCTGACAATAAAGTAAGCCTTTAAATGCAAGACTTCAGCAGAATAGCCGGTTGTTGCTCAAGAGCACTTACAGTAAGTCAGTTGCTTCCTGACACAACACGAGGGCCTGAGAGGACATGATCTTTAAACAGTAACCAGTTTGCACTCACATGGATGTTAATCACCGGTCATGTTGTGAATAGAGAAAAATGAAAGGAATATACTTCTGCCTGATGTTAAGGTAAGGCTTTATTTATTGAGAGGTCAACATGTTACAGCAGCACAAGCTACTAAAGGAAATGTATTTATTATATAGATGAAAAACTATAAAATAATTGAATTACCAATTTAATATCTAAAAGTACAAGAACAAATATTTGCAGTGGTAGAAAATGTGAATGTGTACAATTTTGTGTGTTTTACTCAAGCATTTTAATGTTATATTACTTGTGAGAGGGAAATATTTAACTTTTTCTACATTGTTTAAAATACAAATCATATGATCACCTTATAAAATATGATGTATTGTTATAGATTACACTAAAACAGTATATAAATCAATATATTATCATCTTAGTATAATAGCATATTAGTAGTGTAGTAGTTTGTCCTTACATTATAGGTTATATGGAGGTGTTCATCTGCCAGTAAAGTCTGTAACATTCATATATAATCATATAAACTAAACTATTATTATTATTATTAAAGTCTGTAACATTCATATTAATAATATAAACTATTATTATTATTATTAAAAAGTCTGTAACATTCATATAGAATCATATGAACTATTATTATTATTATTATTATTATTATTATTAAACTCATAAGTATCTATAACTATTATTATTATTATTATTATTATTATTATTATTATTATTATTATATTATTATTAAAGTCTGTAACATTCATATAGAATCATATGAACTATTATTATTATTATTATTATTAATCTGTAACATTCATATAGAATCATATTTATTAATTATTATTATTATAATTATTAAAGTCTGTAACATTCATATAGAATCATATGAACTATTATTATTATTATTATGATTATATTATTATTAAATTATGAACTATTATTATTATTATTAACACATCATATGAATCATATGAACTATTATTATTATTATTATTATTACTATTATTAAAGTCTGTAACATTCATATATCTATTAACTATTATTATTATTATTATTATTAAGTCTGTAACACATCATATGAACTATTATTATTATTATTATTTATTAAAGTCATAACATTCATATTATCAAATGGTTCCATGGAGGAACCATCAGTATGAACTATTATTATTATTATTATTATTATTATTAAGTCATAACACATCATATGAACTATTCCTCACATTGTTCTCTGGTTCCACTGGAGGAGGAACCATCAGTATGAACTATTATTATTATTATTATTATTATTATTATTATTATATATATATACATCATATGAACTACTCCTCACTATTATTATTATTATTTCCTCTGGTTCCACTGGAGGAGGAACCATCAGTATGAACTATTATTATTATTATTATTATTATTATTATCATATTATTATTTCCTCTGGTTCCATGGAGGAAACCATCATGAACTATTATTATTATAATATTATATATATATACATCATATGAACTATTCCTCACATGGTTCCTCTGGTTCCACTGGAGGAACCATCAGTATGAACTATTATTATTATTATTATTATATTATATATATATATATACATCATATGAACTACTCCTCACATGGTTCCTCTGGTTCCACTGGAGGAGGAACCATCAGTATGAACTATTATTATTATTATTATTATTATATATTATTATATATATTATCATAAGAACATGGTTCCTCTGGTTCCACTGGAGGAACCATCAGTATGAACTATTATTATTATTATATTATTATTATTATTATTATATATACATCATATAGAACATGGTTCCTCTGGTTCCACTGGAGGAGGAACCATCAGTATGAACTATTATTATTATTATTATTATATATATATATCATAAGAACATGGTTCCTCTGGTTCCACTGGAGGAAACCATCAGTATGAACTATTATTATTATTATTATTATATATATATATCATAAGAACATGGTTCCTCTGGTTCCACTGGAGGAACCATCAGTATGAACTATTATTATTATTATTATTATTATTATTATATATATATATATATACATCATAAGAACATGGTTCCTCTGGTTCCACTGGAGGAACCATCAGTATGAACTATTATTATTATTATTATTATATATATACATCATAAGAACATGGTTCCTCTGGTTCCACTGGAGGAACCATCAGTATGAACTATTATTATTATATATATATACATCATAAGAACATGGTTCCTCTGGTTCCACTGGAGGAACCATCAGTACCAGGAAGCAGCTCCCTTCAGGTCACGCTGATTATTTTCTTGTCAAGCTGCCAAAGAACGAGAGCGCGGGCGCGTGCACGTGTTCCCTGCGTGCGTGTGCGTGTGCGCGCGTCCTCCTATTCCTGGAAGCGCCTCTGAGCGCGGAGGGGGCGGAGCCTTTACGCGCATCGGCTTCATTCCCAAACGACCAAACGACCTCCAGTAACCTTTACGCGGCCGCGGACACGGCTGCAGAGACCGACGCATTCCTCCGCAGGGGAAGAACCTCTCTCTCTGGATACTCTGCTTCTGGGTTTTAATGCCTGAGTTGGTCCTTCCTTTAGCACTACTCTCGGGTAGTTTGCGTGTTTTTTCTTTGCTGCGGTGCGGGGCTGAACAGATCCGCAAGGTAAGTTATACCCAAAGACCCGCACAGACCCGCACAGACCCGCACAGACGGCTGTTTGGTGCAGTGCAGCCGGGCAGGAGCGCTCATTTGAGGGGTTTCTTTTTTTTTTTTTTTTTTTTTTGCGTGGAAATATTGTGCAGAAAAGCGGGTGCGTTGCGGGTCTGGACCGTTATGGGTTCTCCTGGTTCCACTCCTGTCCCGCACGGTGCGGTGCAGCCCGGGGTTCAGCCTCCTTCAGGGGCTCAGAGCAGAGCAGAACCAGACCTGGACTGCTTTTGTGTTCCAGGAGGATGGGTTCTCTGAGGATGGGGAGGGGGTTCTCTGAGGATGGGTTCTCTGAGGAGGGGTTCTCTGAGGATGGGGTTCTCTGAGGAGGGGTTCTCTGAGGAAGGGGTTCTCTGAGGAGGGGTTCTCTGAGGATGGGTTCTCTGAGGAAGGGGTTCTCTGAGGATGGGGTTCTCTGAGGAGGGGTTCTCTGAGGATGGGTTCTCTGAGGAGGGGTTCTCTGAGGAGGGGTTCTCTGAGGATGGGTTCTCTGAGGAGGGGTTCTCTGAGGATGGGTTCTCTGAGGAGGGTTCTCTGAGGAGGGTTCTCTGAGGATGGGTTCTCTGAGGAGGGGTTCTCTGAGGAGGGGTTCTCTGAGGATGGGGTTCTCTGAGGATGGGTTCTCTGAGGATGGGTTCTCCCCGCAGGGAATAAAGAGTTATTTGGGTGAAAAAGAGCGCTTTTCCACAGTGACCCCTTGTTGCGGTACTGAACCGATCGAACACAATTGAAAGCAATCAGGATCCAGTTGCTGTCTGGATGCAGCAGCAGCCAGTCAGAGAGGATTCATTTAAACCAGCTGCTGCCCAGTCTGCCCAGTCTGCCCAGTCAGTCTGCCCAGTCTGTCCAGCCCAGTCTGCCCAGTCTGTCTGCCCAGTCAGTCTGCCCAGTCTCTGCCCAGTCTGCTCTCACAATCCCAACTGCACAATCCCAACTGCGTTTAATGAGCATGAACCCAGAGGTCAGGTGCTCCTTTATTTATGCTCATGAATGAAGTTTCAGAGGAGCAGCCTGAATGTGTGTGTGTGTGTGTGTGTGTGTGTGTGTGTGTGTGTGTGTGTGTGTGTGTGTGTGTGTGTGTGTGTGTGTGTGTGCGCTTTTCTCGGTTTAATATAACTGTAAATTAAATATCTTTAGTTTTTGTTCTGTTGGACATCAATCGGTTTCTAGGATGATGTTTTCTGTTTATTTCTGTTATAATATCATCTCTCTGCCTTGTTTACATTTATATTTATTTAACTGTATCTGTCTTTATCACGTAAAGTGACTTTGAGTACCTTTTAAAGTGCTGTACAAATGAAATATATTATTATGATGATGATTATTATATGTGTCTCACCTGTGCTCCTGTCTCCAGCTGTGTTTAGGTGCTCTCTCACAGCCCCTCTCTGGATGCATCAGACCCCTCTGCCCCGGGGCCCTGGACCCGGTGTGTGACCCGGACGCCCTCACCCCGTCCCCCTCTCTTTCCTCACTCTCTGCCCCGAACCCCTTCCCACCCGTCCGCCTCGGCGCTCCAGTTCTGGGCCCCCTGCCTCTCGACCGGCGGGCGGAGGCAGGGGGCCATGGCGCCATGGTAGCCCTCAGCGGACGCATCCCCCTCGCCATGAGCAGCGTGACCCCTCCGGAGGGCGGCGTCCAGGGGTCAAACTCTACCCTGCATCACTACAAGCCCTTCAGCTCGCACGCACACTACCAGCAGGTCAGTCGCAGAGGAGTCGTTGTATGACTGAAGTCTAAAAGCGTCTGATGACACATAATGTTTCTTTCTATGTGTTTCAGGTGATGCGAGCGTTGCGTAAGCTGAAGGAGAGTGGGTTCTACTGGGGGGCTGTGGGGGCCGGGAAGCCAGCGCCCTGCTGCGCTCCGAACCGCCCGGAACCTTTCTGATCCGCGACTCCTCGGACCACCACCACTTCTTCACCCTCTCTGTCCAGACGGCCCGGGGGACCAAGAACCTCCGCATCCACAGCGAAGGAGGCGGCTTCTTCCTGCAGCCGGACCCCCAAAACACCCAAGAGCCCCCGCAGTTTGATTGCGTGCTGAAACTCATAGCGCACTACATGGGGAAAGGGCCGGATGCTGGAAGAGGCAGAGAAGGGGCATGTGGGGGGTGCACGGGAGACGGAGAGGAAAGGGTGCAGCGTATATCTGATCCACACCAGCGGAGAGAGGATTCCCTTGGAACTGCGGCGGCCCCTCTCGAGTTCTCTCTCCTCCCTGCAGCACATGTGCAGGAGGACCCTGAACAATCTGGGGGGGTCGGAGGGCGCCGAGCAGCTCCCTCACCCGCTCAGAGACTTCCTGGAGGAGTACGACGCTCCTATATGACTGAAGGGAACCGCAGAAGTTCCACCACATGGACCAGTTGCCCCGCGGGAGGTCGGCACAGACCAGCTCTCAGTGAGAGAGAGTCACCTGACCTCGGATGCTAATGTGAGGTCAGTTTTTCATTTTGTCCCAGATCTGCTCAGACGCTGGTCGGACACCATCTACCTAGAGTCTCCTAGGGGGGTCTGGAGTGAGGAGCGTGATTTAGGTAACCAGTGATTACCTCGTCCGTCCTGCATCTGCAAGAAAAACTGACCTCTAATGTGAGCGGCAAAGGAAAGCCAGAGGTCAAAGGTCAATGTTTCCTATGACTGACTCAGACGCAGAGCAGAGCCTCGTAGAAGATTAACACGATCGGTCGATATATGAAACGATGACAGCGACGCCACGATCAATGCCCCCCCGAGGGTTTAATGTGCTTAAGAAGAAGAAAAAAACCTCTCCTCCACCAGCTCTCCACATTTACAACGTTTTGGATCAGCGGACTGAAAGAAAGACGACAAAGAACGGGAAGGTTCAGAGGGGGTGACTGAAGGAGGAGCTAACCGAGAAGAGGCAAAGTCCAAAGAGGGGGGGGCAAAGCAGAGAACATACAGTATTTATTTGTCTGTGTGTGTGTGTTTGTGTGTGTTGTGGTTGCGCACACATTTCCATGGCCGCTTCCCGCAAATGTTGCCTCACAGAGGGGGTGAGGGAGAGGGGGTGGTCATGCACGCCAGCTCCACACACACACACACACTCACACACACACTCACGCACACACAAACACATGTAAAGGCCAACATGTAGGGTTTTTTGTTTGGAAGCGTGGGAACAAGAGAAAGGGGTAAAAAAAAAAAGCATCACAAAGCATCTCCTCCTGTTTGTTTCCTCGATCTCCTGCGTTCATATCTTCTTTGAGTTACATGAGCGCCCTGACAGCGACAGAACACAGACTGGCTGTTGCCGAGACAAAAGCTTGTTACTGAGACAAAAGCCTTGGCACAGAACCAAACAAAACAGCAGAACTTATTTTTATCCAGACTGGCTGTTTAAAAAAAAAAAAAAAAAAAAAAAAAAAATGTCAGCGACACTGTGAGAGCTCCTTGGGGAATGACAACGGTGATGCTGATCCTTAAGATTTAAGGAGAAGGGGGGGTGGTGGGGGGGTGACCGAAGGAGAAAGAAGAGCGGGAAATGGGATTAGGAAAGGGAAATTGAAGAGGACGGAGAACTGGGGAGGGGGTGAGGGGGAAGGGGGAGGAGACATACTGGTATACAGCTAAACAGAAACATTGATGTGATTGATGTCCCAGACTTGGAGGAAGTGATGGAGCTCGACAGGACGCCGCTCCTTTAAATATAAAGCCACGTTTGCCAAGATGTGAAAACAAAAAACTGAAAAAGTTTTGGCTGAGTCTTAATTCTGTCTTTTCAGACCCTGTCACAGTGATTTCTTCTTTAACATTATCATCTCTGGCGTGTTTCTTTTTGTTGCTCATGAAGGAGAGAATGAACTGTGTTATGTTGGACCTTTTTTTATCCCTTTGAAAACTTTAAAAAGGTTTATCCCCCCATCCTCCCCACCTGTCTCACCCTCTTCCATCGTTACCTCTCAAGCAGGAGTTGGCTTTTGTGTGTCTGAATGTTAAGGGAACACAAAACGCTCTGAAAGTGATTCTTTAAAAAAACAACAACAAAAAAAGGCCTTTTTGTAAAACGAAGACTCATTTGTTTTTGTCTGTGTTTGACCAGTGCTCATACTTACCTGTGATCCATATTGGAGTGGTAGCCTTTTACACATCATTAAACTTTGTGATCTCATGTGGCCACTTAAGACAAGAGCGCTGAAATAATACCACGGCGATACTCTCTTTATTTTCTTTTTTTGGGTCAAATCTCTTGACGTCAACATCAAGTTTTGTTTTGTTTTTTTGTACATGTGTTGCAACAGTGGACCACATGTGTATGTGAATCATTTTGTCTTTTATAAAGACTCTCTCGCTAAAGGCTGGCCACTAGTCTGGCAAAAATACAAGCTGTAATATCTGAAAATGACAAAGCATTACATAAAAAAAAAAGAAAATGAAAAGGAAACGTTGCACATATTTATATTTCTAAAATATTTCAATAATTTATATTAAAGAGCACTATTTTTACAAAAGTCAATGCGTTTGCCGTGTGTGTTACTTCATTGTTTGTCCCTTTGCCTCCCTCTCTTTTCTCTCTCTCTGGCTCCACTGAGTCAATATTGACAGAATAATCACTAACTTATCGTAACGTATTGTTAACGCGGTCTGTATTCCAGCAAGGCCTCATGGTCCGCAACCACATTACTGCCTGACAAATAGGATTTCCTCTTGAAACAAAGCAGTGTTTATTCAGTCGGCAGGCTTTTAAAGAGCCGGACCATCCCTGTACGAACACACACACACACAGAAACACACGTTCATCATAGGGTTAAAATCACTGCAATCATCACTTCTTGTTTTCTCCTCTGGAGCATTGTGGGTAAATTCCAAAGGCATTGGGGAACATATAGGAAGGGGCGTGGGCTTTGATTTTGTCAGACTTGCGCTGCAGATGTACACAATACACACACACACACACACACACAAACAAAGGGATTCCCAGAAGCATGAGTTACGTTAACACCACACACACACACACACACACACACACACACACACTTTGACACAGCAGTTACTGTGTCGAGAACTCACTTTGGGCTGGACCTAACTGGAAAGGAATGCAGCTGGGTTTTATACATCCTGCCTGAGGGCTTGAGTGAGGATGGTGTCCTCTAGAGAGAGAGAGAGTGTGTGTGTGTGTGTGTGTGTGTGTGTGTGTGTGTGTGTGTGTGTGTGTGTGTGTGTGTGTGTGTGTGTGTGTGTGTGTGTTTGAGGTCAAATAGGTGAAAGGATCCACGTGGAAGAGATTTATGGTGGACTGTGGTTTTAGTGTGCAGCCAATGCAAAGTGTGTGTGTGTGTGTGTGTGTGTGTGTGTGTGTGTGTGTGTGTGTAGATTGTTGGTAAAATTAAGCAGGAGGTGAGTTTCTTCACTTCTGTATTCCTCAAACACACACTCACACTCACACACACACACACACACACACACACACACACACACACACACACACACACACACACACACACACACACACACACAGTTCCCATTCCCTGCATACCTTGTGTTCTATCTGAGGCTGGCTTCCAGGAAATGAGGCACTTTAATTGAGTTGAGTTTTTACGGCTTGACTGGTGATGGTGTGTGTGCGCACGAGAGAGTTAGAGCGAATGAGGTGTCTTTGTGTGAGTGTGTGTGTGTGTGTGTGTGTGTGTGTGTGTGTGAGAGAGAGAGGGGGATGCCACCTGAAGAGACTAGAATAGAAAAAAAGAAGAAGGAGGCAGAAAGAGCATCGAGTTCAGCTCAGAAATGTCATGTTAAACTGAACTGAGATTTTGTATATTATATATATATATATATATATATATATATATATATATATATATATACATCATTCACATTCACTACACACACACACAACTACATATATCACATACATCACATACCTCTATGAAAGTGATTGTGAGGACAAAGTTTAACAACATTTTTTAAAGCTTACCTCAATGGAGGTAGTTACAATAACTCAAAAGCCCAATTTCATAGTTCCCTATTTTGCTATGACACTTGCAGGAAAAAATGTGTGTTGAAAGTTGTTGTTTGTACACTTGTGTGTGTTTGTGTTTGTGTGAAACTATTTCTTTATGGGAGGGGGACTGAGAGGGCCATAAAGACCAAAAAAATGATCTAGTTCAAGCAGAAACGAGAGAGCCTTCTTCCCAAAATCCAACCAGAATAATCCGGTTTTACACACAAACACATTGTCTAAATAAGCCAGCTCTGCTCGCTATGACTCATTCTATGTTCCCCACAGTTGCCTGGTTAGCGGAGCTGGAATATTTTGCCTGTAACCCTCGCTCCTCTCGTGAATCTCACACACTCATAGAAAGTCTTTCCACCATGATTCATTTTTTCGGGTAATGACTCTACTGTGCCCTGCGCTCAACAGTTGTCAACAGTGGCCCCGGCCAAGCACAACACCGCGGCCCTCAAACAACAGAGCTCGGTTTGGTGGGGTCTTTTTTTCTTCGATTTTTAAACAATCAAAACTTTCACGCCTCAGTGTCGACACTGTGTACTCGTCAAGCTCATAACATTGTGTTTTAATGCAACACGAGGAAATGACGCAAAGTTGAGGAAAAATGCTTTTAAAGTGGCTGATAACATTCTTGCAGTCTGATTAAAATCTAAGTGTTATTAACAGTTTATGTTTTTGTTTCATTTTTGAGCTCGTGCCAATGTCAACTGTGTCAATACTAGAAGGTGGAAAGAATATTAAACGGTCAGGAGCATGCCCTGCAACGAGCGATCCACATTGGTCTTCCAGGAAGGAGCTCCGGTTTGCTGATTATTTCTTCCAGGAAGGCCTTTTTTTTGTTTGGCCGATCTGCGCTTATAGGAAAGACGTTTTGGTTGGCCCATCAGCTCGAGTATTGTCACAGCCGCTTCTGATAAAGCCAGACCAGCTTCCAGGAAACCAGAGATTTACCCTCCAGCATTCCATCATTCCTCCACCATCAGTGCACAGAGAGAAAGGGAGACGGAGCAGGAGGGGGGGACGCAGATCAATAAAAACCATATGGGAAGCATACAGATGCACTCAAAAAATGTCTGCATGTATGTATTTGTGTGTGTGTGAGAGAGAAACACACACACACACACACACACACACACACACAGCCTTGACGAAAGCTCACTGACCGGCTCATTGTGACATTTTCAAACCACAATATTTCTGTAAGCTGACTACAACCACCATCCCCCACACACACACACACACACACACACACACACACACACACACACACACACACACACACACACACACACACACACACACACACACACAACTGAAATCATCAGTGAAATGATTTTCCCGTAACACCTGGACAGCCCAACGGATGGGTGTTTCCTACGCTGTTCCTGTTAAGAGCAAAAAGACCTGCGATGACCTGAAATGTAAGAAAGTGGTTGTAAAAAAGGGCAGTTGTGAGGCCCGCTGTGGTGAACACAGTGGCATTGTTTTATAGGAGGCGGATTTTTGCTGCTGTTTTTGCTCTCCATTCACATCTGTTCTGTGCGTAGCGGCAAGGATGCCAAATGGCTTCCTGTAACGGCATGGACTCGGACCAAACCCTCCAACACTCTCAGGTGTCACCGTGTCCCGTCAGCCAGCAAACAGGGCTGCATATTATTTGAACTTGAGACTGCAGCAGACACACACACACACACACACACACACACACACACACACACACACACACACACACACACACACACACACACACACACACACACACACACACACACACACACACATTCATGCACTTGCTTTTGCACATACATATGTGGTGAGTAAGGGTATTTTTTGGGGGGGGTTTTGGTCATGATTCATTGTCAACGCCCATAAGTTACCTACAGTGTTGGAGGAAATACTCAAAGGCAACTTTAAGAAAATTCAACAGTGTTGCAATGTGCAGATACTGCATTCAAAATGTATCTGAGGTAAAAGTAAACAGTTATTACCAGGAAAAAGTATTTTACAGGATATATTAAACTTTAACCTGCTGGTGGCGCTAAAGGAAAAGTGATGGGATCACCAAAGTCATTCTGATTTATTCTCTGAGGACCATGATTTTACATAGAAAAGGTCGGTGCAAATCTATTGCAAATATGAAGTGATATTTAACAGGATATATTAAAAATAAGGGGATCCCAAAGCCATTAGTATTCATCCTCTGAGGACCATGAATGTCTGTACAAAATGTCATAAACAATCCATCTAATAGTTTTTGAAATATTTTGCTTAAAAAACAAAATGTTCAGCCTCATGGTGGCGCTAGAGGAGAAGTCAGGGGATCATCAAAATCTGTAGATTCATCCTCTGTGAAAACTGAATATCTGTACATAATTTCATTACAATTCATTCATTACAAATAGTTGTTGGAATGTTTCAGTCTGAAGCAAAGTGTTTTTCATCTGAAATAATAAAATATTAGAAGAAAAAGAAAACTTTTTTATTTGTGCTTTTTCTTTACTTGTTAACTTCCTCTTCTGTTTACCTGCACACACACACACACACACACACACACACACACACACACACACACACACACACACACACACACACACACACACACACACACACAGAAACAAACAGACTAAGTCAACATTACTACAAGTGTATGAACTGACACACAACAACAGTTTCATCACACTCTTCCACATTTACTAAAAATATTAACCAACTAGTTCCCTCCCTGAAGCTATACATGCAGCACCAGCTGGAATCTAAAAAATCTCTTAGTGACTTAAAACCAAAGCAGCGCTCTGGGTTTTGTTTTCAAATGATACCTTCCATTTTAAAAGGTTTTTGTTGCAAATGAAAACCGACAGAAGCCTTCAATCCAAACGGGAGCCTTTTCAACCATTGACCTGCAACTGCACGAATCTCCCATTATAATACAAATGGCCCTTCACAGGCTCAGTGTGTGTGTGTGTGTGTCTGTGTGTGTGTGTGCATGCATACTTAAAGTTGCAGTGTGTAGTATTTGGGGGGCGTCTAGCAGGAAGGTCGCAGTTTGAAATGAAACCCTGTGTGCTGAGCGTGTAGGACCAGCTCTGTATGTACAGCTCATTTTAAGATTACAGAAACTAAACAATTCTTATTTTCAGATGATAACATACTAAATATGCTTACAACTAATGCTACAAACTGTTTAAATTAGCATTCATAGCTTCACCTGCAACACTTGCATACCCCATTATTAATAGATATCCACTGCTATATGAGGATTTGTTGGTTCCCTTTAAGTGATTATCATAACATCCAACTCATTAAAGATTAATCATTTCTCTAATTAAATACTCCATTCTCTGCAATAGGTGGCATTTAGACACATAAACACACACCACATCTGTTTTGTTTTTTATTGTGAAGGACCACATTTGTTTCAGAAAGAAGAAAAACAAGGGGTCCGCTGTGTGTGTGTGTGTGTGTGTGTGTGTGTGTGTGTGTGTGTGTGTGTGTGTGTGTGTGTGTGTGTGTGTGTGTGTGTGTGTGTGTGTGTGAGCCAAACAGTGAATGCAAGAGCCAATCAGAGAGCTGCATAGACACTGAGCCCCCCAAGTACTGCTGGTTTATAGGGCTCAGCTTCAGAGAAGTCACATGACTTCCCAGAGAGGGAGAGAGAGAGAGAGAGAGAGAGAGAGAGAGAGAGAGAGAGAGAGAGAGAGAGAGAGAGGGCAATGTGGGAAAGGAGGATGAAGAAGAGGAGGAATGAAAAGAGGGTCAGCAGGGTGACAGGAACCGATGCCAGGGGTGAACTGAAGGTCTGGTAAATGAATGGAGGAGAAAGGAGGTAAAAGAGAGATGCCACTGTTCTCGTACGTGGAATTGTTCAGGCGGGTGATGGGCTATGATTACAGCTGAATGAACAAAAAGAGAAATGACTTATTGAGAGAGTGAGTGGATGAATGAAGGACGAGATGAATGAGTGCACACAGACAAATCTGGTTGATTACTACAGATGTTAATCTTGATGGTCTGGTTAACACTGCCTCATGCTGTCATACAATAACTATCCTCACTGCATCACTTAAAGGGACAGTTCACCCAAATTACATAAAGAAAAAGGTTGTCTGGTAGATGACTAACGCACAGAGGTTCTGGATGTTAGGCTACGATGGATAGTTATTTAAATTAGGTTTGAGCACTCAAAGCAATTTTCTAAATACTATAATCCATCTGTTTTTTTCGTTGGGACTATTAATTTGAAATAGAGTGGTTCCATTGAAAACTGTATTCGATTTTTCAGATGTCATTTGTAAATACCCAGAGGACTACCAACGAAACTCCGTTCTCTTCCGTAGAATCGGGTTGGAGAAGGAAAAACATCTAAATACTTTGTAAACACATTCAAAGCTTAAGAGTCGGGAAATCTTAAAGCTACGGCATACAATGATTCTTTAGAGTGTGCTTCCATCTTTGTTGGAACATTTTGCACTTTCCTGTTTCAATAGGACAATGCCCACATTGTACAAACTGACGACCATGAAGAAATGTGTTTCCCTGATTGTTGTGGGAGAACTTGACTGACCTGCACTGAGCTCTCTGACCTCAAGCCTATCAAACAGCTTCTAGATGAACTGGAACGATGTCTGCAAGACGAGCATCATCACCCTCACCAGGCTTATAACAACACATTATGTAACAAGAGAACAATATTTGCACTTCATTAGCATCATTGTCATTATAACATTGTTTATTCAAAGCATTCCTGCATGAACCATCCTGATTCATAATTAATCGGTTCATTCATTTTTAAACATGTCTGTACCACTCCACTCTGTATTTTTTTATAAGCGTTTCCTTATATTCAATTCTGTGGCTGATAGGGCCCCATTGTGTTGACATAAATATCGGGATGATGTGGTCTGACCTTTTGGTCCCAGTAGGAACTCTAGCAGCTGCATTTTGAATGGGCTGAAGCTTTGAGAAGGTATTTTTGGGAAACCCTGTCAAAGGATCAGAGTAGTGAACCCTGCTAGCAATAAAAGTGTGAATGAGCTTTTGAGATTAAGTTCCAGAGTTTGGCTTTATTAGAAATAACAATAAAACTGTTACTGCTTTTATGTGGCTTTTATAAGTCAAGTATGCAGCCATGTCTTCCTAAAATGACGTTCCCAAACAACAAAACTGCATTCTGAATTAGGTTTCGAGGGAAACATATTTTCTGCTGTTCATGTCCCATGTGAAGTAATTTCGTTGCCTCAACCTAACAAAGTACCTTTATTTACAGCCTAACCATGATGTTGTAGTTTTGTAGCTTTTTGTTGTTTTGTTTTGTTCGTTAACCACATGTTTGAAGCGGTTTGAAACTGCCACCATTCGGCCCTGAAGAACGTTATTGAGAGTGCAGTGGATGGAAGGATGGATGGAAGGATGGATGGATGGATGGATGGATGGATGGATGGAAGGATGGATGGATGGATGGAAGGATAATTTTTAGTCATCCACATACTTTTGGCAATAAAGAGGCAGAGGACTTCCTTGATTGAGCTTCCCTTGCATCTTAAGAGCTATGTGTGTGTGTGTGTGTGTGTGTGTGTGTGTGTGTGTGTGTGTGTGTGTGTGTGTGTGTGTGTGTGTGTGTGTGTGTGTGTGTGTGTGTGTGTGTGTGTGTGTGTGTGTGTGTGTACGGTGTGAAGTAATGCTGTCCACATTGTTCATGACATATGAATGGGGGGGGTGAAATGTGAAACAGATGTTACTCTTGTTTCTCAGGCACTGATGTCGACACCTTTAGACTGCAGAGGGAAGAGTGTGTGTGTGTGTGTGTGTGTGTGTGTGTGTGTGTGTGTGTGTGTGTGTGTGTGTGTGTGTGTGTGTGTGTGTGTGTGTGTGTGTGTGTGTGTGTGTGTGTGTGTATGAGAAACCTCATTTGAGGGAAGGCTTCCCATAAACACCTGTTTTGTTCCGGTTAATGGCTTTCGTCATGGTGAAGAAATGATGGCCTCAGTGAAAGAGGAGAGAAAGAGAGAGAGAGAGAGGGGAGGGAGAGAGAGAGAGGGGGGGGGGTCACCTCCTTCTGTGAAAGAGAAGAGCTCATGTGGGATGAACACATTCGTTTATTCATTCGGCCCGTCTATTTTCAGCCCAGTGGGTTTATGGTTATTGGAAAGGCGTTGCCGTCTCGCTCCTTCCCAGAAGGAGTCAATATTTCTCCCTCTCTTTCATTTCTCCCTCTCTGCCTCTTTTTTTTTTTTCTTCCTCTAATTCAATATTTTCTCCAAAACAGCGCTCTCCCCTCTCCGCACAGAGGCAAGGAATGCTGGAAGGCATCTGAGAGGAACAAAACACACCAGCGTTCACGCACACACAGACAGAAAATGTGAGGTTACAGAAGACAACGGCAATCCCGGAAAAATATCAAATCCTCCTCGGGACGTTTCTCCCGCTCTCATCACAGCTCCCCGTCGGCGCTCGGTGTTGCTTACATCTTTATCTCTCTGTTCACGGCTCTTGTGGGGCTCTGGAGAGCGACTGCGGCCTTCTTTTACGACGCTGATGTTTGCTAATGACTTTTAATGACGACTTGTTATGGCTCGTAAAGCCCGGCTCTGTTACTGGCAATATCAACTTTAACTACAGCGTGGTGCGGCCCTGATAATGCACACTGGGACTTTTTATCGAGTGATTAACATCAGACAAGACAGCATGAGTATGCAGGCGAGTGGGAAATGTGTGTGTAGCCCTAGCATTTGTGTGTCAGAAAGAAAAGAAAGTGAGTGTCAGAGGGAGGTGGGAGTTGTTTGTAATAAGTCCAACTCCCTCGTAGCCTAATCTCAGTCAATGGTTGATAAATTCCCACAAGCCTTCGCTTCCAAATACTGACTAAGTCCCAGAGACACGAGCGAGCTGGGGCTTTATTGCCGATAAAAACAGAGTTAAGGGAAGGATATAACCAATTCAGTTTGGGCCCCTCATTTCATGTGTTTGTGTACGTGTGTGTAGGGATGTGAGGATTTTGCAGACATGCTTTCCTCTCCGTTCTCACTCTCCACAATAAGATGAATGGATGACGGCTGACAGCTAGGTGGAATCAGCTCTACAGCTCCGTGCGGGGTTAAAGGTCAGGCCAAAAGCAGGCCTGCGACCCCTGAAGAATCTGAGGGTGTCACAGTTGTCTCTGAGCATTCGTGGCCACAACACGGTGTAAACACATCGTACACACTGACGCAGGGACAGACGGACACACAGATGCACAGAGAGACATTTACGCACACGCATGACTCACTGATGCAGGACACAGGGCGTTGATGAGAAAGAAAAAAGATTCTTATCTTAGCTGTTTTCTGTGGAAGTACATCAAGTTACAGCAGGGAGTTCTAGAAAAAGGTTTGGCATCAGGTCAGGTCCTTACATGCTCCACATGTTTTTACATCATGGGGGGAAAACACATGAACAGTAAAATCTGGTTTTCACTTACCAAAAGGCTAAAAGTCTTTAATCATCCATGGGGAGTGAATTAGCGTTGGGTGCTAGCTGGGTTAGCTTAGCTTCCAACTCAGCTCTCCTCCTTGGAGCAGTCGACTCCACTTTTGGAAGTATTTGATCAATTAATGTATTCCGGCATATGCCATAAATCCTCCAGTTATAAAAACAAAAATCAGTAAAGACAAAAAATGTGGAGGAATTCATGACAGCTACAGGCCAC
This sequence comes from Anoplopoma fimbria, assembly GCF_027596085.1. Classification (NCBI taxonomy): domain Eukaryota; kingdom Metazoa; phylum Chordata; class Actinopteri; order Perciformes; family Anoplopomatidae; genus Anoplopoma; species Anoplopoma fimbria. The sequence continues at coordinate 18,075,558 of NC_072453.1, forward strand.
AGCACAATATCTGCTGTTAACCTTCTATTTGCTTCATTTTCACCTTAAACAAATCTAACTTTGGTCCCATCAGAATGTCTAAACTCAGAAAAAAGGTTGTTAATTTGACTTTAACGTCAGAAATTCTGTTTCAAATATTTGTTGCAATGGCGAACATGGTTGGTGGTTCACACAGCTCATTTACCTTCCTTCTGGGATGTGAATAATTATCTGCAAATTATTAAGAGCTTCCATAGAATTCCTGGTAATTTGTGATTTGGATCTTATTGCTGCAATGTTGCCTGGCAATGATATTGCTGTTCAGTGCTTTTTTGTTTTGCGACGTAAAAAAAATGTTAGGTTTGGAATTCTTTTGGAGAAAAGTTGCCAAGAGTTTGTTATTAACAATTGACTTATTCGGGTAACGTTCTGTATTTACGGTATAGAGTGAAACGACTATGAAATGCTTTTTAATATATTTTCAGGGAACAGTACTTTGCAGGCAAAATTTCACATCACCAAAGCATGTTATGTACAATTGGTGGTTTTTATTCTACGATTTCTACCTCCTGATTTAAACGTTTTCGAGGCTCTCGCCTTATCAGAGGAGAGGTTGTTGTGTACTTAAAACACAAAAAGACCATTACAATTAAAAGAAATGGTCGTAAGTAGATAGCCCTAAGAGTGCTTACACTCTGTTCTCCCCCTCCACAGGAAGAAGAGAGTGTGGCGCAATCCGAGTATTCTGCCACTCTAGCTGATGTCAGTTACCTTATATCATTATAGGCTGAGCCAAGTAGTCACGGAAGATAGAGGGGGGAGCGTAGATGATTATTCGTTTAGTCTGCTTTTGTTTTATAATTCTAGGGTTTATCGTACATTTCTCTTCTGCGTTGGGTACTATTCATCGTGATGTGTAAATGCCAATATTAGTAAGGTCTAGTTTTAAATATATTTATTGAATTTATTGTGAGGATTTTTATATGACCCCTTCACTTTGTAATGAAGTGGAAAGAAAGGTGTGTCAGAAAAAAAAAGGGGCTGATAAAATGCTGCTTTTCTTGAAAATCATTCAGCTGCATGTTGGTGAGAGTTGTGGATCAGAGCTCAGGAAAAGAAATCTCTGCTGCTCATTTCTCCATCCTGCTTAACATCTCTATTACCTCTGACTTGTTTATAAGAGTTCACCACCATCAAAACCTCACAGGTTGTAAGAGGAGCATCATGTCTTTGAAAATATTTTCTAGCAGAGTTTTGTTTAGAGTTTTGAACCATGGTGTCGTCACCACAAGCAAACCGCTCAGGGCCCGAGATGCTGCCGTGGTGGGATGGAGCTCTGTGCGTGGCTACTACAACATATGGAAACCCAGGTACCCAGGACCGGGCAGGGCAGCCATCACCCGGGTGGTGGACCTCCGCAGTGACATGGTGGCCCAACCAGGGCCGGCAATGAGGAAGGCCATGGCGGAAGCCGATCTTGGAGATGACCTGATGAGAAGAGACATGGCTGTTGAAGGTTAGAGCCAAAATAACTATAGCTTTGTTATGAATTACAGAAACTAACATTACTTTATAAGGCCCAGAACAAAAAGGCATCTGCAGTAAGTGAGGCCAGAGGGTGCTGTGGGGTCAAGGGTTGTTTATTGTTTATTAACTGGATCCCCATTAGATGACGCTTTGGGGTCCACAGAAAGGACAAAACATAATGCATACAATACATGACGTAAATAGTTAAAACAGTGCAGTCAGAATAACTAAAATAGTACCATCAGCTGAGATCGGCTCCAGCACCCCTGCGACTGGATAAGCAGGTTACGGAAAATGGAATGTATTCTATATTTGCTCTTATTGAGCACTGGAGTGACAATCTGGCAGCTCATAGTAGTTAGTTTAGCTTAGTTTAGGGTGTGGAACCAGAACCTGTTATTTCTGTCAGATGGCGCAAACAAACTCTGAACTCTAGCTGAACTGTGTCGTTAAGATACGGTCTCATGTGATGTGTGTTCTTGACAGTAAGATGACAGAAATCCCCACACACTTGGTTACCTGACGGTTACATACCAACATCCTCTAAAGTTGATCTTCTTCCTATTGATACGTTACGTTGGTTAGCTTGGCCTTATCTTAATTTGTTCTTTAAATCTATTTTGACAGTATTGTCTGATCGTCACTGTTTTAAAGTAAATTTTTCGTAATAATGCGTCTAAGGAGGCTATGAACTGGACCACAGATGTTCTATTGATAAGATAAGATTTGCAGATAGAAGATTTGCATGGTAACTGTTGTAACCAGTTTAACAGGATCTGTGTACAGGTATGAGCATGTAGGATTTGGCCCTAGGAGCCAAGGTGTGTTATAGTCCAAAATCACAAATTACAAATTTGCCTCAGAGGGCTTTACAATCTGTCCTTAGACCCTCACATCCTCTCTCCTTAGACCCTCACCTCCTCTCTCCTTAGACCCTCACATCCTCTGTCCTTAGACCCTCACATCCTCTGTCCTTACACCCTCACATCCTCTGTCCTTCCCTCACATCGGCACAGGAAAAACTCCCCTAAAAAAAACCTTTAACAGGGAGAAAAAAGTAAGAAACCTCTGGGAGAACGACAGAGGAGGGATCCTTCTCCCAGGATGAACAGAATGTAATAGATGTCATGTGTACAGAATGAGCAGCATAACAGAGATACAACACATTCAATGTATATGACATAAATGATTCATATAATCACAGTAGTAAGCAGAGTAACGAAGGAGAAAATGAAGACTACTTATAAAAGCAGCAATGACTATAATAATAGTAATGTGATTAATAATAATAATCGAAGTTGCAGTGGGTGTCAGCCGGGTCACAGCAGGAGGCACGACCACGGTCCAGGTACCACAACGATTCGTGGGAGGATTACCTTATATGCCTTCTTTAAGCGGGTGTAGGCCTTGTCCAGCTTGCTGTTTCCCCTGGTTGCGATGTTTATTTGTTGGTAAAACTTTGGAAGCATTGTCTTGAGGTTGTCATGGTAGAAATGTATAAGTACAATGAAAAAATGCATCGGGACGTGCTGTGTGCTGCTCAGTAATGGTTCTGCAGTTCATTTCGAGCCTCCTTAACACTTGGGGTGATATCCACTGTCACAATGGTAATGCCTGTAAACTCTCTCGGATTGCATTGCAACTTCAAATTCTGTAGTCAGACTGATGTAATTCTATGTTCTCGTCAAAGTATTTCACCAAGACATATGTTATTTTTCACTTAAAATGGCAGAGAGTCACAGAGATGGTCTGGAAGAGAAGAATATGCCCCATGTTGGCTGAGACTGCCCTTCTGCTCCAAGAAAGCTCTGGTTCTTAGTACTTTGATAAAGCCACCAGATGGAGACAGACTCCAGCAACAAGTGTGATGTCATTCTAAACTTCTGAGCCGGGAAAAAAATCTAGTGAGACATGTTTGAGCCCCTGTGGCCTTTTGCATTCTCCATTTGACTAATGTCTCACTATTTTCTGCAGAATTAGAGAAAATTACAGCTGACATGTTTCAGATGGAAGCTGCACTGTTTGTTCCGTCTGGAACCATGGGCAACCTCATAGCAGGTGAGCTGTACATTTGTTTGCAGCCTCTGAGTACACTTTGATGAGGTCGGAAAGGTCATTAACGTGCACACATTTCATTATGCAGTGATGGTGCACTGCAGAGAGCGAGGCGACGAGATGATTGTGGGCGATCGTTCCCATATACACATCTATGAGCAAGGAGGGAGCGCACAGGTGAGTCCCACAGCAGCAGACAGGCCCTCTGCACCTGTTTCCTCAACAGTGCATTCATTCAGTGTGTATATGTGTGTTTATACAGCTAGCAGGGGTTCATTCCATCACAGCGACCACTCTCCCTGATGGATCATTTGACTTGGAGGAGCTGGAATCAAAGATCCGCCACGGCTACCCCAAACCCTACTACCCACGCTCACGCCTGATATGTTTGGAAAACACACACAATGTTCAGGGAGGGCGTGTGCTGCCTCTGACCTTCCTGCAGAAGGTGTGTGTGTGTGGAGATTTGTTTTGCATTACTACAACAGCATGGAGAATGCAGCAGCTCTCACAGGTTTGATTCTGTGAGAGCTCTCCCTCCAATCATTATGTATTAATCTCCTATTTATGCACATTACTAATTTTGCTTCTTCCCCGGAGCTTTCTTGCCTCGCAGGTTCCCCTGAATCGGGGTTATATCTGGACTGTGATATAACCAGTGCAGTGGCCCTGCTGACACCCACTGCTACTACCACTATTATTATAAGTCACATTACTATTATTATTCCCTGTACTATTACGCTTATTGACTTTGCTTCTACCCTGGAGTCTTTGTGCTTTCTCGCCTTGCAGGTTTCCGTGAATCGTTGTGGTACCTGGACCGTGGTCGTGCCTCTTGCTGTGACCCGGCTGACACCCACTGCTACTTTTATTGTTAATATTATTATTAGTCACATTACTATTACTATTCCCTATATCATTATTTTAATTCTACTATAGTCATTGCTGCTTTTATTATAAGTAGTGTTAATTCTCCTTCGTTACTCTGCTTACTACTGTGATTATATGAATCATTTATGTCATATGCATAGGTGTCTTCCTTTTTTCTCCCTGTTAAAGGTTTTTTTTAGGGAAGTTTTTCCTGTGCCGATGTGAGGGTTCCGGGACAGAGGATGTCGCATGTGTACAGATTGTAAAGCCCTCTGAGGCAAATTTGTAATTAGTGATTTTGGGCTATACAAAATAAACTGAATTGAATTGAATTCCATCTCCAAGGTTCGTGCTTTGGCAGATAGATATGGTCTGTCAGTCCACATGGATGGAGCCAGGGTGATGAATGCTGCTGTGGCCCAGAGGGTGCCTCCATCCACCATACTGCAGCACACACACACCGTCAGTGTGTGCCTCTCCAAGGTGGGACTGCAAAACACAAATACAATCACGGACTGGACCAGAACATATAATTGATGTGAACCAACAAAGAGCTTGTAGACAAACAGTACAACGTCATATTTACACGGTGTGTAACAGGGTTTGGGTGCCCCCGTTGGTTGCATGCTGGCTGGACCTCAAGACTTCATATCCCAGGCGGTGCGGTGCCGTAAAGCTCTGGGTGGGGGGATGCAGAAGGCTGGCATAGTGGCAGCAGCTGGGAAAATGGCTCTACTGGACATGGTTGGAAGACTGGAGGATGATCACCACAATGCAAAGACCTTTGCTCAAGGTGAGCAGCTCATAACTCTGAAAATTAAATCATTAACTGCCTTCTCATAACTTCTTCTCTTTTCTTCACCTCTTCCAGCTCTGCACGATTGTGACCCTCGTCTATTCGCTGTAGACATGGCCACCGTGGAGACAAACATTGTGCGGTTCTACCTACAGGAGCCCAGTTTAAGCCCCTCTGAGTTCTGTGAGCGCATGGCTCAGGTTGGCGATGGAGAGGAGGCGGCACTGGGACAGGGGATACAAGTTCTCATGTACCCCTATTTTGGAAATTCAATAAGGGCTGTATGGCATCTTGGGATTTCCCCTGAAGATACCCAGCTGGCCATCAGGAAAATGCAATTTGTGGCTTCTGAGTACTTGGAGGAAAGAGTCAGAGCCCAGTGAAACCTGGTACCTGCTTAGAAATGCATACACCAGTATTCTCCCAAACGCTCTGTTTTAGTGCGTTTGACTGGAATTCTGTTGCTAGGCAACAGCTTCGGCCCATTTTTACTTCCTGTAAACTGTTTATCATTTACATACACTACAATCGAAAAAAAACCTGAGACACATTTAGGATTTTTTACGTTTAAAACTGTGAAATGGTTGATATAATTGTTTAGTTGTGATATTACAAGTGAACAGAAACTTTTTGAATACTGGTTGTGTGTATTACTCCATGGATTTATCATTTTGATGCTTTTTATTACAACTAACACCTGCTATATAACATGAAAATCTCCGAAGTTAAAATATGGGACCTTCAAGGGAACACTTAAACTCACTTTAATGATATGTTTGCCAAGATGAGTAGAGGAATTTCAATCAGGTATCTGAAGGTGCACTTACTTTTTTAACAGAGATAGCAATTATACAAGTGATACAATCTGGATGGATCTGCAAAAAGGATTTATTTGCATTCTGTTAAACCCAATGTATATTTCAATGTCAGTCCATCAGTTCTTGTCATTGTTTTATTTACCATTAATGATCTTGTGGTATTAGACCAATAGAACATGTTCTGTCCCAAAGGTTTAATGTGTTAACTGTATTCAAACAGGTGATATGAAAAATGTATTTGATTTAATGCATGCAGAGGGGGCAAAAATACCTGATCCAATCAACATCCTAACTGTGAAAAATGTAATCCTTAACTAATGTGAACAGTCCAACATATTTTTTGGTTCAGTCAACCTTTATTTGATTAGACAGATGATACTATATATCATATAATAGTCTCAACAGTATTGTGAAAGTGTTTCAAACATAAGAAACGTTTCACAGGAATAACTGTCTGACAAGTAAAACCGTCTCAAATTGTTATGAAATCAGTAGTTATAGCTTCAGTTCTGTTGACATGCTGCCTCACTTGTGCAACTGGTCTGACATAGTGTGTAGTCATGGTAACGTGGTGACAGCTCCTACACTTATCAATATACTAATATGATCACTTTCTTACATATATCAAGTGTCTTTTTAGACTACTGTTTCACATCTGTTTTCCACCAGCACACTGATTTTTACTATGCAGTTAGCTACATGCTAACGTGTTACCTCTGTATCTCACAGGGATGTATAAAGAAGACGTATCTCCTCACATCAGAAGTTAGCTGTGCAACTAACATTTCCTAGTAGATTAAAATTAACCTGGAAATTAGTATAATAGGTGACCTTTAAGAAATAAATCAATTTATGCTACTAACGATACTCTTCTATTGTTTGAATTCATTTGTTTTTATTGGTATAGGGGACTGTTAAGAATGTGATGTGTTGTCTTGGCTTTTGTAGAAAGAATAGGTGTCACTTCAGAACCAGATGCTTCTTCCTTTACATCTTTTTCTTTTGGAACATTTGTGTGAAATTGAATGTATTAGCATATTCATTCTTGAGTTGCGAATAAAGGTGTTTTGTTCATCCTTGAGTCCAAGTGGTCGTTTTGTAACATTCTCCATAATGCTGGATCCCGTAATTATCCCGAGTTATTCAGAGTGATGGGTACGAGTTCAATTTGTCTCAGAAGAGTTTTTGGCAACAATCACATTTTCAGTACGGGACGTTTATGAGTCTCACATCACATCACAAAACCCCAATGAATCGGACGATGCAAGGTTGTGGCACCTCGCCCGGAATAGGGAAACCGGGGCACCCTCCTGGTGCCAGACCCGGTAGGGGAGCTCGCCGGCGAGCGTCTGGTGCCCGGGCCTTGGCACATGGGGCCCGGCTGGGCCCAGCCCGAAAAAGCTACATCGTGCCGCCACCCTGTGGGCCCACCACCCGCAGGGATAGGCATTGGGGTCGGGTGCAATGTGGGTGGAGGTGAGCAGTCGAGCGGCAGAGTTCTGAACATATTGGAGTTTATTGAGGATTTTGTTGGGAGAGCCATAGAGGATGCTGTTGCTGTCTGGAGGTTATGAGGGCATGGATGAGAATTTCGGTGGTGGCAGAGGACAGGGAGGGCCGGAGGCGTGCAATGTTCCTGAGGTGAAAGAAGGTAGTTTTGGTGATGTGGTTGGCGTGGGGTAGGAAAGAGAGGGTGGGGTCGAGGATGATTCCGAGGTTGCAGACCTGGGTGGAGGGGGTGACGATGGAGGATGTAATGATAAGCCTTTTGTCGGTAGCCACGGACTTGATGACCAGAGTTGGAGAAGTGACAGGCACGTCAGGATAATCCACAGCAGTGGTGATGGATGAGTGTGAAAAGTGTTCACTATCGGCGGGGACGCTGGCCAGTTTAACGCCGCTCTGTCTGGCATAGTTTTTGTGATAGTCATAGTTCTCCTGACACTGTTACAGTTTTCACACAGTTAACTGAGCAGTGGAAGATAATTAAGTTTGAACATTTTTAAGATCATTATGAAGATATTTTTTACCATTTAGAAGCCACTTAAATGAGCTTGTTTGTTCATACTCAGCATAATCAAAACTCTTAGTCTTCAGTTTATCTTGTAATCTGAAATAACACAGAAAACTTCCATAGGCTTCCTGTTTGTAATCCATAACATACAATGTTTGTGACGTGGACCTTATGGACGTCATGCTGTCTGGCAGTGATGATCCTTTCCTGTGTTATTGTTTTTGATGAAAAAAGACCTTCAATGTGTACAGAAAAAAGAGGTTTAGTTTACAGTTATTTTTGAGAACAGTGACCATGAATTTCTCATCAACAGATGAATTATTTTTAAATTCTTAATTTACAAACAGTTTAGGGACGATTCCATCTCTATTTCATGTGTTAACGAGTTCATAATAATTACTCAAATTGTCCAACCTATGGCTGATGTCACGGAGACCATATCCATGTTTTATACAGTCTACGCTTTAAACTCATTCCAGCACGACAACAGATGAATTTAGAGCTGGTCTGTTACCTCGTAGCTAATAGTTAAGTTACTTAGTTCACTAACTTGTTGTGGTTTATGTAAAAACTAAATAACCCATCGTCATTTTAACGTTATGTTGCATCTACTGTCTCATATCTATGGACCTCGCTCTAAATTAAGCAGAACTTTATGCTCTAAAAGGGTGAGCTAGATAAAATGTCATCCCTGTACAGTTGTCATGAAAAGGGAAATTAGCTACAGGACACATTTATTTCTGCTGTTAAATTGGGCATTTTAGCCTGGAGGGGCCATTTGAGGAATGCAGTTTATGGCACAACCCCATTGTCATGATTGTCATGATTGTCATGATTGTTGCCGATCACAAGTGACACATAGCAACAGACACAGCCGGTTCAAAGAATCCCATTGGTAAGGCGAGTTGGGCATAACATCGAGCTCTTGCTGTTGCTCTGTTTTTGAATGAGGAGGAGGGAAAGTATTATTTAGTTAGTAATGTCTGTTCCTACCACATCAACCGGCATCAAAACAGGAAGTCAGTATTAAAGTAAACAAGTGATAATATCTGGCCCAATCCCAATGTCCACCCAAAGGCTGTAAACCCTGGATCCTCAGGGATTCAGCTGACATCACCTAGTCAATGGTTAAATGTGTTTGTTTGTTTTTTCCACGATGTTTACTCTTGGTTCATCTTTTTCAGCCTGCAGGCTCCCCCTGTACATTTTCCCAGAAAAAGTGTGTGCCAAAGCCTTCAAGCACTTGACAGTTAGAAAGTTGGACCGCCCTCAGCCTTCGAGGACTTTTCGGGATAGGCATCATATTCCGTGAGTCCGTGAGAATGAACATTGTGATTGGTTCCCTTCCTCTCTGAAGTCCACTTCTGGGGAGTGTTACCTTGATAGTTATCCACTATCGGTTACCTTGATAGGCTGCACTAAGTGCGCAGAGGATTCTTTGTTAAATTCACTTTTGTTTGCTATCACTTGAAAACCTCACAGGTTGCAGGAGGAGCATCATGTCTTCGAACATATTTTCTAGGAGAGTTTTGTTTAGTGTTTTGAATCATGGTGTTGTCGCCACGAGCAAACCGCTCAGGGCACGAGATGCAGCAGCTGCCGTGGTGGGATGGAGCTCTCGCAATTACAACAGTCCGAAACCATCCATCCCTCGGGTGGTGGACCTCCGCAGCGACGTGATGTTTCAGCCCGGGCCAGCAATGAGGAAGGCCATGGTTAAGGCCGTGCTTGAAGATGACCTGATGAGAGGAGACATGGCCGTTGAAGGTTAGAGCAAAAGTAACTAACAAATGTATGAATTGCAGAATTGCTAGCCGTTGTTCTGAGGCTTACTTGTTAAAAAATGCTACCATAATAAAGTATTATTACATCTTAATACACAAAAATGAGGTAATTATTTATTACTTCATTATTTAAAATTTCAGGCGTCAAGTGTTATAGGTGTGAAAACAGATTCCAAGATTTCCGTCAAATGGCGCTAACGTTCACCGGGACAGGATTACTCTTCCTCTCATCCTATCAGACTAGTCTTGACAGTTACCAATGACCTAAGTTTCTCACTCGTCAAGACCAACCAATTCTCAAACCTATACCGCAAGTTTCCAACATGAATTAGATGGAGACTGATTTCTTTATTTTCCCTTATACAGCATGTGTGCCATCCAGCAACTCTCACATGTGATGTGTTGTTCTTGACAACAGGTGTCAGTAAGATGACAGATGTGCCATACAATTAATGTTCCAACAGAACATTACCATTCTCCATGTATCTGTCTTATAGCATGGAGCCCTGCGGTCATATATGACTTTATATATGATTTGGATAACAAAACACTCTGGTAAACATCACTCCACCATATCTTTACATAGAAAAAGGTTGTAAACTTTTTTAGTCACCTTAACATGTCTTGTTCAGCGTTGACTGTACTGAAGTTGTACTAAGCTCCACCCTCTTCTGTCACTTCTGGTTGTGATAAGCCAAGAAAGCACTGGCCTATATGCCAAAGGCTTCCAAACAACATACTACAAACCAATGAGTGACATCACTGTTACTACTACGTCAACTTCTTATACGTATACCGTCTATGCTCTCAACCCGGGCTTGTTGTTTTAGTAGAGCAATCTCTTTACCCTGACTGGAAGGTCGAGGAGCAGCCTCTTAATGAAGAGAGCTGTAGGAGCAACTTTTGTTGTTGAGTGTGGGACGTTGCTATGGGACAGCAAGAAGCTGTTTATTTTACCGTGAGACTTTTCCACACAGGTGTTGCAGTTACTTTTGTGAAAATGCTGTCGTATTTTCTGAAATGTTGTTGCGTTTTCAACCATCACTTTGAATTTGAAGTATACACTTGTCTCAAAAAGTACATGCAAATAAAATGTTTTTCATATCAAAATATATTTTTACAAAACTGCTTTGATGACATAACCAATAAGTCACGGTGTGGAATTTATAACAAGGACAAGATCACCATCCACACACACAAGCAGAAAAAACTCAACCGAGAGTGCAATGCATGCATTATCACACTTGTAGTAATAATTTCATTTTAATAAATCTTACTCTACGAGATGGTCAAATATAAAGTATGCATCTTTACTTGTGAAATGCAACATAAATCTCGCAGTGTTTTTCTAATTTCTGCAGAATTAGAGAAAATTACAGCTGACATGTTTCAGATGGAAGCTGCACTGTTTGTTCCGTCTGGAACCATGGGCAACCTCATAGCAGGTGAGCTGTACATTTGTTTGCAGCCTCTGAGTACACTTTGATGAGGTCGGAAAGGTCATTAACGTGCACACATTTCATTATGCAGTGATGGTGCACTGCAGAGAGCGAGGCGACGAGATGATTGTGGGCGATCGTTCCCATATACACATCTATGAGCAAGGAGGGAGCGCACAGGTGAGTCCCACAGCAGCAGACAGGCCCTCTGCACCTGTTTCCTCAACAGTGCATTCATTCAGTGTGTATATGTGTGTTTATACAGCTAGCAGGGGTTCATTCCATCACAGCGACCACTCTCCCTGATGGATCATTTGACTTGGAGGAGCTGGAATCAAAGATCCGCCACGGCTACCCCAAACCCTACTACCCACGCTCACGCCTGATATGTTTGGAAAACACACACAATGTTCAGGGAGGGCGTGTGCTGCCTCTGACCTTCCTGCAGAAGGTGTGTGTGTGTGTGTGGAGATTTGTTTTGCATTACTACAACAGCATGGAGAATGCAGCAGCTCTCACAGGTTTGATTCCATCTCCAAGGTTCGTGCTTTGGCAGATAGATATGGTCTGTCAGTCCACATGGATGGAGCCAGGGTGATGAATGCTGCTGTGGCCCAGAGGGTGCCTCCATCCACCATACTGCAGCACACACACACCGTCAGTTTGTGCCTCTCCAAGGTGGGACTGCAAAACACAAACACAATCACGGACTGGACCAGAACATATAATTGATGTGAACCAACAAAGAGCTTGTAGACAAACAGTACAACGTCATATTTACACGGTGTGTAACAGGGTTTGGGTGCCCCCGTTGGAACCATGCTGGCTGGACCTCAAGACTTCATATCCCAGGCGGTGCGGTGCCGTAAAGCTCTGGGTGGGTTCATATTCAAGGCTGGAATACTGGCAGCAGCTGGGAAAATGGCTCTACTGGACATGGTTGGAAGACTGGAGGATGATCACCACAATGCAAAGACCTTTGCTCAAGGTGAGCAGCTCATAACTCTGAAAATTAAATCATTAACTGCCTGCTCATAACTTCTTCTCTTTTCTTCACCTCTTCCAGCTCTGCACGATTGTGACCCTCGTCTATTCGCTGTAGACATGGCCACCGTGGAGACAAACATTGTGCGGTTCTACCTACAGGAGCCCAGTTTAAGCCCCTCTGAGTTCTGTGAGCGCATGGCTCAGGTTGGCGATGGAGAGGAGGCGGCACTGGGACAGGGGATACAGGTTCTCATGTACCCCTATTTCGGAAATTCAATAAGGGCTGTATGGCATTTTGGGATTTCCCCTGAAGATACCCAGCTGGCCATCAGGAAAATGCAATTTGTGGCTTCTGAGTACTTGGAGGAAAGAGTCAGAGCCCAGTGAAACCTGGTACTTCATAAAATGTGTAGTAAAATATCCAAGACTGATCTTAGTAACTTTACAAAGGCTAATGTAGAAAGCACAGTTTTGATTTCACAACCGAACGGAAATCCTGAAGGTGTGTTCAAAGGCACAGTTTCGAGCCCAACGGTCCTTTCCCTTTCTGAATACTTTTCAAAACTTAGTAGTCAACAAACTCCCCTGAATTTTTAATACCATTTTAATGTTTCCATAGATATAATAGGCATTTTACAATTCCATATTAATTATCGTTTGTCCAGGGTTTCAAAAACGCTTTGGGGTATTGGAGTGGGTTAAGGACTGAAAAAAACACCACTGTTACCCTGGTAGTATATTAATGTTTATTCAGTTTATTTATAATCAGTGTAATCAAAACTGGTTCGTGAAATAGTTTTACTATACTTTTTTTAACAAGTTCCCCTTATTACCTTAAATATACCCATAAATGTGTAGAATAATCTGTACTTTGGTAAGGAAGTTACCAGGGTATGTTACGTACAAAATCTGTCCGATATACTTTGAAATCTTTTATATCGGCTGATTAAAGACAATTGTGGAAAAGTAGAGGAATGCTTCTGAGAATGCCTTGAGGGAAAAGCTGAATATTCTGAGGGAAAGTGTAATAGTGGGAGATTATCTGTGTCTGTGTGAAAATGTATATGTTTGGTACGTTGATGAGAAAAAACATGGAAAGATTCTTTCCATTTCTGTGCAAGTATACCAATGCTCAAATATATCAAGAAAATAAATCTGCAACTATTTTGATCATCATTTAATTGTTATTAGTTTGTCATTAAAATCTAAACATTTGATGCTTCCATGTTCTCAAATGTAACTGTGTCTTGTGTTTTTATATCACAGATAACTAATTTTCTTTAGGTTTTGGACCATTGGTAATTTAGATACATCACATTGTCTTAAAGACTGTTGTGATGGGCATTTTTCATGCTTTTCTGATGTTTTCTAGACCAACCAGCAATCGATTGATTGAGAAACCCTCTGATAGTTGAATCTGTTATTAAAATGACCGTTAGTTGCAGCCCTAGTAGACACAATAAAATGACCATGAATAATTCATAATATGACCCAGTGCAATAATCTGGCCTTAAAAATATTTTTTTATGAAACCTATCAAGTAAATTTTTTGCTAGAATGCGTCCATAAGAAGTCTGGTACTTTCTGAATGTAATTCAGTTTGGTACAACACGAATACCAGAAACTGCAGTCTCATAATTAAAACTCTTCTTGCAAACAACAACAATTTAATTTTGATTAAGATTGCAGCTCTGTTGTTCTGGATGGCATTACACTGTAGTCACCCTGTTGAATTATGTTAAATCTCTAAGTGAAAGAGATCAGAATATGTAAATGACACAATTATAATTCTACCAAAAAAGATACATTTGTGGAATTACATAAATGACAGTTAGACACAGAAATAGAGATGGCAACTCAACACAACCCTTTGACATTTGTCAGAGTTCAAAAGCAGTGTCATTGTCTCTTGTTGGTATACCAGCGGCACCTAGAGGTCTACCCCGGCGGTGCGGCCGGTGTCTGATAGGTCATCCATTAACTCTCCTTACAGTCAATGATTATCGATCACAAGATCCAAAGTTCCACACAAAACATCCCCTGAACATGTTGGTCATATGAGCATCATGTATCTGAAAGCCCTGTCCAGCAGAGTCCTGTGGTCTGGCTGTAGAGGAGGCTGTGTTCGAGGCTATTACAACACCGGGACACCCAGGGACCAAGCCCCGGGCACGGCGGCCCACGGCCGGGTCGTGGACCTCCGCAGCGACACGGTGACCAAGCCAGGGCCGGCGATGAGGCAGGCAATGGCGGAGGCCGAAGTCGGAGATGACGTGATGAGGGAAGACCCGAGTGTTAACGGTCAGAGCCGAAGCGTGACGTAGTAACGACCAGAACCAGAACCAACTTATGTGAATAGGTGATAGTGACTCCTGAATCTGGAGTAGATATGTTCATATCTAGAGGTCAAGGACATAATAATGTGTTGTCTTTATAGAGGCCTTTGTGTAACAGTCTATTCTGCAGTATGTGGTGCTATAAATGAAATTAAACCAACATTTTGCATTATTTGCATTAAAACTGCTTTGATGACATAACCAATAAGTCGGTGTGGAATTTATAACAAGGACAAGATCACCATCCACACACACAAGCAGAAAAAACTCAACCGAGAGTGCAATGCATGCATTATCACACTTGTAGTAATGGGCCCCCTTAAAAACTCAAATATTACTTTATCAAATATAAAGTATGCATCTTTACTTGTGAAATGCAACATAAATCTCGCAGTGTTTAACTAATGTCTTTCTCATTTCTGCAGAGTTACAGGAAATTGCAGCAGATATGTTTCGGATGGAAGCTGCACTATTCGTTCCCTCTGGAACCATGAGTAATCTCATCGCAGGTGAGCTGTGCATCTGTCGTCAGCGTCTCAATCTACCCATGAGAGGTCAGAATGGCCATAAATGTGCACACATTTCATTATGCAGTGATGGTGCACTGCAGAGAGCGGGGCGACGAGATGATCGTGGGCGATCTGTCCCATTTACACATCTATGAGCAAGGAGGGAGCGCACAGGTGAGTCCCACAGCAGCAGACAGGCCCTCTGCACCTGTTTCTCCATCATCTACACTTCATTTTTTATGTGTGTTTATACAGCTAGCAGGGGTCCACGCCACCACAGTAAACAATCTCCCTGATGGATCATTTGACTTGGAGCAGCTGGAATCAAAGATCCGCCACGGTTACCCCGACCCCCACTACCCACGCTCACGCCTCATATGTGTGGAGAACACACACAACATACAGGGAGGGCGTGTGCTGCCTCTGACCTTCCTGCAGAAGGTGTGTGTGTGTGTGTGGAGATTTGTTTTGCATTACTACAACAGCATGGAGAATGCAGCAGCTCTCACAGGTTTGATTCCATCTCCAAGGTTCGTGCTTTGGCAGATAGATATGGTCTGTCAGTCCACATGGATGGAGCCAGGGTGATGAATGCTGCTGTGGCCCAGAGGGTGCCTCCATCCACCATACTGCAGCACACACACACCGTCAGTGTGTGCCTCTCCAAGGTGGGACTGCAAAACACAAATACAATCACGGACTGGACCAGAACATATAATTGATGTGAACCAACAAAGAGCTTGTAGACAAACAGTACAAAGTCATATTTACACGGTGTGTAACAGGGTTTGGGTGCCCCCGTTGGAACCATGCTGGCTGGACCTCGAGACTTCATATCCCAGGCGGTGCGGTGCCGTAAAGCTCTGGGTGGGGGGATGCGACAGGCTGGAATACTGGCAGCAGCTGGGAAAATGGCTCTACTGGACATGGTTGGAAGACTGGAGGAAGATCACCACAATGCAAAGACCTTTGCTCAAGGTGAGCAGCTCATAACTCTGAAAATTAAATCATTAACTGCCTGCTCATAACTTCTTCTCTTTTCTTCACCTCTTCCAGCTCTGCACGATTGTGACCCTCGTCTATTCGCTGTAGACATGGCCACCGTGGAGACAAACATCCTGCGGTTCTACCTACAGGAGCCCAGTTTAAGCCCCTCTGAGTTCTGTGAGCGCATGGCTCAGGTTGGCGATGGAGAGGAGGCGGCACTGGGACAGGGGATACAGGTTCTCATGTACCCCCATTTCGGAAATTCAGTAAGGGCTGTATGGCATCTTGGGATTTCCCCTGAAGATACCCAGCTGGCCATCAGGAAAATGCAATTTGTGGCTTCTCAGTACTTGGAAGAAAAAGTCAGAGCCCAGTGAAACCTGGTACCTGCTAAAATGTGTAGTAAAATATCCAAGACTGAGTTTAGTAAATTTACAGGCTAATCTAGAAAGAGATGTCAAGCACAAATACTGTACAACTGGAGTAACTTTTGATAGCTTCTGGTTTATGCTCTTAGATGCTTGTTTAAGAAAGGAGATGCACTTATGACTTCTGGTGACTAGTAGTTCTCTTGAATACCTATGTTGAATACACTTCCTGTAAGTCGCTTTGGATAAAAGCGTCTGCTAAATGACTGTAATGTAATGTATTTCTATTAATTTCATTTTTTTTAAATTAATATTAAATGAATGAACCACAGTCTCTTGTCAAAGTTTGTTTTTCTTATTTTGATAGTTGCACGATTGTGTTAAACTTAATTCTTGCTTATTAAGTCATGAAAATGGTTTGTAAAGAGAACAAAGGATGGCACTGGTGTGTAAGTCTACTGTGTCTATCTCACATCACTGGTTGCATGGCTGATAATGGCTCCAAAGCAAAATAAATAAAACACCTGGCAGCGGTGGGATTCGAACCCACGCCATCGAAATGACTGGAGCCTAAATCCAGCGCCTTAGACCACTCGGCCACGCTACCTCATATGAGCCATATGGTACAACATTGTATTTAAACCATTCAGCATTTCGTAACACGTGACTATCTGTAGCTAGTATTTATTATATATTACTACCTACACGTTTAAAATAACCCGTATTAACAATATATCATTGTTTAAGTGATCTACGGAGTCCGGCAGGGGCCATTTTTTATCGTTGGAGTATTTGATCACAACAACAGGATGGTGCATTCAAGTGCTCTTCTGGAGTCGTTACAACCGATTCACGCGTTTCACAAGACGTTAGAAGAATAAACAATCAGTGTAATTTTTTATTTGTGTATGTTTTACATTGTAGATACGTTCTTGGAAGTACTTTTACATTCTCGGCGGACTCCTCCCCAAACACACCATCTATTCTCCCATATGAAATGCTAAACGTTCCAGATTTCCGACAGCCTTGAACGCAGCAGGAGGAAGGGGCGTGGCTTACGGAGACCAGTCGTACGTGCTGCAGGCTGAAGTCTTGGTGGAGGACTGTTGGTAACAAGAACTACAAGCCTCTGCCAGGCACGTCCCCGGACCTCCAGGGTGCATTGGAGAACCAGGACCGAGCCGAGCCGGTCTGGAAGAGTTCAGCCGCCTCTGCTGCCTCCTCGTCGGTTTAATCCACTTTAAACTGAGCCGGAAGAGGACGCTACATTGTATCACACACATCAGAGAGATCAAAGGTGTGTCTGCAGCTCCTGCAAAGAGGTAGGCTTTTATAAACTCATGCATCTAACAGACAGCCGTGCCAGAGCAAACTAAAGGCAATGCATGATCATTAGTTTAGTTTCGTTTGTTTGCATAATTAAAAAATATAAAAAACATATAGATAAATAACATTACAGTGCAGGAAGAGGCAGAAAGCCCACTGGGCTTATTTGAAGCCTCCACTTATATAATATTTAAAAAGAATCACAATACTATAACGAATACAAAAAGAAAAGTACATATGGTATGAAATACTGTTTTACAAGATATGATTTATAATAACTAAACATTATAAACAACAAGAAACAGAAAAAAATGCATGTGTGTGAGTACATGTACAAGTACGTGTTAGTTTTTTTTTTGTTTTTTTTCTGTCTGTAAATATAATATTTCAGTTATTGTTGTTTTTTCTACTGTTTTTTATTTTTTATTGCTTATTTATAATACATACTACTATGTCTCTTGTGTGCACTTTACTCTACGCTGCTGTAAGCCTGCAAATTTCCCCGCTGCGGGACTAAGAAAGGATTATCTTATCTTATCTTATCTTATCTGACATATGTGTGCATTTATGTGCGTGTGAACAACATCCATGGTAGCTGCTGCATGATCATTCATGGGAGCACATTGTAGCAGCAGGAGTGCAGGAACTGTATCTGCATTCTTCTGCTGTTACACTGAACATCTGCAAACACACTTTCCTTTGAATCCAGTGGAACATATTGGTGGTTACAGTTGCGGAAGATGTTAATTGCTCTTGCATGCTGATGATCACATTTAATGGCTTAAATCCACATTATATAAGTATATACTTTGATTTTACGATGTATGCAAATGGTGGAGATGTCCTGGTGCAGCCACCTCTAAGGTTACCTGGATGACTGTCTCACATTAGATGCTCAGCTGTGCAGCCGGTGCAGGCTTGTTGTGAACACATGCTTACGTGGCTGCCTTACACTCACTTCCCACTCACTCTCCTCACTCTCCTGTCTTGTCAACACAACAGCAGACATCATGGAGGATGACCTGATGTTCAGCATGGAGGAGGAGGGAAGCGCCAAGAGGCCCCCTGTCCAACGAAGGGTCCCCAACCAGCGGTCCATTTCCCTCAGTGAGGACGATGACGACGACCACTTCATCTGCCCCATCCTGGACGACTCCGCCAAAGAAATCTGTCACTACCTGAAGAATAAGGTCTACGCCCGGCAGCTGTCAAACTCCCTCCCTAAGAGCAACTTTATGTTCAAGGTGAGCTGTCGCCTTGGCAACATGATGCCAAATGGACAGTAAAGGGAAAAATATCAGAAAATGTTGAAAACTTGGTATTTAGTTCTGCAATTGTGTGTGAAAACAGCTCTTTGCCTTATAAGGACAGATGCTCTGTGCATGCCTGTGTGTGTGTGTGTCTATTTATTGGAGTGCAAAGCAGCTCAGACACTTCTTAAATGCACTCTCACTAAAGAACAGGAAGTTCCAGCACTGGTTCCTCCCTTCATGTGATCAGCAGTGAGCGAGCTATACAAGGGACACGTTTCAGTCTTACCAGAGCCACTGTGCTCCAGCCAACTGCAATTATGTGTAGGGTTGTTATTTAAACCTTTTGATTTTTACTATGTTAATGTCAGATATGTTTTACCGTGTTTGTTGATGACAAAGCCGTCCATTTTCTTTACCTTTCTACATAGAATGAAACAGAAACGGTGGCAGAACCTCGAGGGCACAGGGTTTTGTCTCAGAGTGCACTGGTACGTTACAGATCAGTTATATCTTCATCCCCCCCTCTTCACCGGTGAACATCTGCGCCTCCTTTTTCCCCAACTACACTCTCTATTTAACATTCCTTTTTCCTTTACTTTACTTTTGTAACATCTTTTCAACCTCCTCTCAGTTCCTCTCTTCATGACTGATGTGTATTCTAATCAATTCATCCTCCCTTTCTTCTCACCGAGTTTTATTTCATCAATCTACATTAACAAAATGAATGTTTTACTGTTATTTCACAAACTTTTCTGGAGAAAATGTATCGTTTTGGTTTCAGAAACTTCTATTTATTATATATGATGCTTCTGTAGTCTAGGATTGGATTTAGAAAATGACATTTCAGCTAAACATGCATTTTAAGCATGGCTGTGATGCTGCAATGTGTCCAACAGCATGAAGAAGTTGCAAACTCCAGCATGTGAATAAAGGTTTGACATAAGACGGGTTGTCAGCTCCTTGTCACAAACAGTTGTGACACTCATCCATCCCTTCATATTTATCTTTATGTAACTCCCTGGCTCTAAATATAAGCATGTCCTGAACGCCTGCTGCACAGGGACCGGTGGAATACGAGGGCGACGTGCTCCAGTGCAGGACTGCCTGGTTCAGGGTTTGGGTTACTGGAGCAGGTTTGGTGTTACCAGATTGATTCATGGGTCCTTCCAAGAAAGTTATTTTTTGAAAATGGCACAACTGCTGATGGCCATGAACCATCACGTGGTTATCACATTCATATGGAGGTGGCAGTAAACTATTCCAGGTAATGTGATGGAATAGGAGACCATGTTTGTCCCCAATAATACAGTTATTCTGAGGCCTGCCGAATATTCAAACTTTATGTATTTACTCAGTTAGATTTTCTTTTCATTTTTATGATTGTGTGTTTTCTTTCTCGGTTTGTACTGATGTTTGTGTTTTTTCCTTCCATCCTTAACCTTTCTTTACTCCTGATTTGCACGGTGCTACAAAACTAGGGATGCACCAATCTGACTTTTTAAGTCTGTATCTGACTGTATGGAAGTGACTGTTATCATTCTTTAATGTGTAAGGCAACAACCAGTTTCACTTAAACATTGTATTCTTACCTTTTGTAAAACAAAATATAACAAATAAGTAGATAGATATAGATTTACTGAATTGTTATGTATTAAAATAAGGGTGTCCAATACCACTGTAACAGGTAAAACAGGTAAACAAACTAAATAAGTGTCCTTCACTGCACGCTCGCCAAGCCCTAAGCTGATTAAATGCAAATACTTTGAAGAATGAGCTGCTCAGTGCAGAAACTGTGTAACTGAATTAGCTCTATTAGTTAGCACATTAGAGGGATAAAGGGTTGTGCAGAGAGAGCACAAACAAAACTTTGAACTGAATTTGTTCTTGCACACCTCTTTGGGAAACAGATTTTTTCCATTGTCTTTGCATAAAAACAAATGCTGTCAGCTAACAAGTTGTCTTTGCTCGTTGCAACAGGATGCATGGAAACATGCGATCGAAAAGGCCAAAGCTATGCCCGACCCCTGGGCCCAGTTTCACCTGGAGGACATCGAGACTGAACCCTGCATTCGTTACAGGTACGAAGAACTCTGTTTTGGCTGTCAGTCAACATGGAAGACATGTTTTTTATGAAATATTGATAAGGCTGATAGTGTTAGGCTCATATATGGGTCAGGGGTGCTAAATTATAATTGTTGACAAACATTACCGCCCCTTCGCCGGGAACGTTGTTGACCTTTGGCTTGCCAAGTTCTTTTTTTAAATCTTGTACTGCACGTAGGAAAACTCAAGTGTTCTCCCAGATATCACATAAACAGACACACCTACTGCAGAGCTCTCAGACGTGGGCAGCTTGATATCAAGGCGTCGACACACAATTAAATGGGTGTTTGCAGAATAGCAAGAAGAAAATGAATGTGTGTGTGTGTGTGTGTGTGTGTGTGTGTGTGTGTGTGTGTGTGTGTGTGTCCTGTAACATAACAAACAGGACTGGGACTTTACTGGAGAGAGGAGTGAATGTCAGGATCTCCGTTTCGCCTCCGTTTCTCTTTTCGTGTGCTAATTTTATCCACATGTAACCTCACTCCTCCTTCCCTCTCTGAACCCCCCCCCCCCGTATGGTCTGGATGGAATGAATGTCACTGTGGTACACTGTGTTCTTCAGGCTGAAGTGGTTTGTTGGCAGAAAACAGTTTGGACAGAGAGAAGAGTGCAGTGGAGGAGGAGAGATTATACTGAGTTTGTAATTTAAAGGCACTCAGGTTTCAGCTGTGAAGACTTGCAGCTGCACCCAGTTCATGCAGTGTTTATCGACTCAGGACACACACACACACCGCCAAGCCAAACAGACACACTGACCCAGACATACAGTGTGTACACACACACTTGTACCGCCATATCGACTGTATCAGTTCTTCCCGGATCCCATGAATTTAACCCTAAATGCTAATGGCTGCAGAGACAGAGAGCCCTATCTTTGGGAAGAAACGTGAAAGCACACACATCCTCCGTTTCATTCTTCTCTCTTTGCTGAGAGGAAACCATGTGCCTCCATGATAAGATAATATAATGAGCTGTTGACATAGGAACTCCCTCACAAAGAGTAACCTGGCTAACGTGATCGAGAGTTTTAGTAACTTAAGCCGACTCAAAATAGTCTAACGAGTTCTGCTCAGTGTTGCGGACCGTCATCCAGTGAGAGTGATTTGTAACGTCACAGGTGGAAAACAAAAAAAAAAGCTCCATTTTATTTTCTGTGGGTCATTTGATCCCCAGAGAGTCACAAGACCGACTCTCAGCCACTCTGGTTAAAGGAGATGTTGTTTCACAGAGCTGCAGTAGACTTAGTTTAAAAATATTATGGAGGTTGTGCTGCCACTAAAATAAATCATTTTGATTTGTAATTATCTCCTGTCTTCAATTAATCTAAACGCTATAAAAATTCAGAAATCAATAAAAAATTGCCATCACAACTTCCCAGAACCGAAGCTGACACCTTCATATTTCTTTATTTTGTGCAACAGTCCAAAACAACTGATACAAGCTACTGTTTGTTCACTAGTTGGTGTTGACCTGTCCTTCAAAATAAAACACAGATTAGCGCTGTGAGGCTGTACCTGGGCAAAGCTGTACTTTGCCTTTGAGCTAAATGCTAACGTCAGCATGCTAACTCACATTGAAGATGCCAACATTCTGAAGTTTAACAGATGAAATATTCCCCATCTTATTTTGGTGTGTTAACATGCTAATATTTAGCTATTTAGCTGGAAACGCAAAGTTCAACTGAGGCTGATGGAAATGCCATGTGTGTTGCAAGAATCTGGTTATAAACCAAAGTGGACCAATGAAGATTCTGACCTGATGATGGTGCTAGATAAGCAGCAAATGTATATGTCGATCCATCAGATAGTTGTTTAAATATTTCAGTCTGGAACAAAATGTTTCTGTCAAAACAACCAACAGTGCTTTAAAAAGAACGTTCTATGTTCTATTAGATGGATTTGATTTTATGTGAATTTAAAGAGCATCCATCATTCTAAAAGAGCCACATTTGAGTAAGCATTTAACGTTTCATTTAAATTCACTGTCCCTTTTTTTTAGGTACAATGCCGTCACAGGAGAGTGGGCTCAAGACCAGGTCCACATCAAGATGGCTACCCAGGTATTAATGCTCTTTAGATAAAGACTGTATTGACACTTTAGAGAAGAAAGAGTTTCTCATCTCTTGTCTTTATAATATTTTCTTACAGCCGTTTGGGAAAGGGGCCATGAGGGAGTGCTTCAGAACGTAAGTGGAATATTTTTTCTACATTCATCAGTCCTCATCCAGCGGTTAATGCCCTCCAGTTCTAATAACGGAGGACCTCGTGGCCTCAGTGTAAATAGAGCAGAGCAGTATTCTCTTAGGGGTGCAGGTCCACATTCCTCACATTTCTTGCTCCGACTGGGGAGGATAGCGTCTGACAAATTTAGTAATTTCACAGCCATAGATGGTACCGAAAATATCCCTCTGAACCAGCTCAATAAAGTCCTCCAGGATGTCACCGGGGCTTTAAACCCATTGATCCCCTGGTTGTTAATTGTTTTGGATGAAATAGAATATAAGCTTACAGCGTTGACAATGCTCCGCTGTGTTTTGGCTTCTGCATGGCACTGCAGAATGAAAGAGAGACGGGATAATGGTCTAATTGTTAATGTTTGATCCTCAGTTATGAGGGACATGTGAAAGAGGAAAAGGAATCCTTCAACCTCCCACTTTAGCTGTTTGCTGTTTGCAGTATCCCACAGAAATATTCAGCTCTGACAAAAGCATGAAAATAAATCATCCAGCTCTCAAAAGCCCAAACAAGTTAAAACAAGAAAATCTCTACATCAGAAATGTTGGTATGTGGTCCCTGTAGGATTTGTGGGTTTCTTTCTATGAGTGAACTGTGAATACATTTAAATATAACTGAAAAGCTGCTCACTAATCAGAATGTCGCATTTATTTTCCCTCCAGGAAGAAGCTGTCAAATTTCTCACACAGCAGCAACTGGAAGTCAGCATGTAATTATGTGACCAAGCGTTACATGGAGACGGTGGACAGAAACGTTTACTTTGAGGACGTCAGGCTGCAAATGGAGGCCAAACTCTGGGGAGAAGAATACAACCGGCACCGACCTCCCAAACAGGTACACAAAGAACATTTACATCTCCATAACTCTCGTCATTTTAGCTCTAAAATAGCATTTTAATAGGAAAGTAAACTCAAGCATGTGCATCATTTTATAGTATAGGTTATTTTAAAATGATGACGTGCATTTTATATGCATGTCATCATTTTATATATATTATTTTTCTATATCTGCTTTTTCACACAGTCTTTTAGCCCAGCCTTAGGAGCGTGTCATAATTCATCTCTCTGCACATATTGTTTGTGCATGTGACAAATGAACCTTTGTGCCTATTCTGCTGGATTGTGAGTGTTGTTTACCTCTCTCCAATCCTCAGGTGGACATCATGCAGATGTGTGTGATAGAGATGATGGACCGACCAGGTAAACCGCTCTTCCACCTGGAACATTACATCGAGGGCAAGTACATCAAATACAACTCCAACTCTGGCTTTGTGAGGGACGACAACATCCGACTCACTCCACAGGTAAGCTGAGTCACCTTTTAGTGTTAGTCCATGTTAGAGCCAACACTAAATGAATAACCTTCTTCTCTTTCTGCATCCATCAGGCCTTTAGTCACTTCACCTTTGAGCGGTCGGGCCACCAGCTGATCGTGGTGGACATCCAAGGAGTCGGAGATCTCTACACTGACCCTCAGATCCACACAGAGAAGGGGACGGACTTCGGAGATGGCAATCTGGGTACAGTTCCCCTCTGATATCGCCAAACTGCTGCTTGATACACGTGTGAAGTTAGAAATGATTCAAGAGGCTCCTTTCTGATCTGGCCTGTGTTCCAGGTGTGCGTGGCATGGCGCTGTTCTTCCACTCCCACCTGTGTAACAAGATCTGCAAGAGTATGGGCCTGACGCCTTTTGACCTTTCCCCTGCAGAGAAGTCCCAGCTGGACTGCACCAACAAACTGCTTGTAATTTTAACATTTTAATAATAATAATAAAGAAAATGTCAGCCAGGGCCAGATATCAGGGTAAAAATAGTTCATAAGATAATAATAATAATAATAGAAAAAGATCTGGAACAAGATAAGATAAGATTGAGAAACTTGTAGGTGGATTACCTTCGCCAAGGCTGTTCACATAAGTGAACAATAAGCGGCGGCAGTAGCTCTGTCCACGGGGACTTGTCTTTGAAACTGGAGGACCAAGTATGGAGTCTGGACTGGTATTTGGAGAGGTGCCAGTTTGCCCTCCCTGCTGATGGACAGACAAACAAACCAACAAAGAAAAAAGTACCCAGTTGCCATGTTTAGTCTTGTGTGTAATCGGCTTTGGAACGGTATTTCCTGTTAGATTCACTAATCTCAACTGAATATGCAGCATTAAATACAGAAAAAGAAAGAAAAAAGGATGAAAAGTGTGCCGCGTTATGTTTTAAACATGAAATAAATATTACTAATAAATTCCTGCACCTACTCGCTGTCCAGCTCAGTTGTGGGATTAGCATGGTGAGGATGCTTATCTTCAGTGTCTTCTGCTTGTTCTGTTGCTTTTTAATCAATCTCCTTTTTTTCAGAAGTCAGCCCAGACGGTGCTGAGGGGCTGCGAGGAGCCCTGCGGTTCTCCCCGTGTTCGTACCATGTCGGTCGGCCGGACGCCTCCGCTGTTGTCCCGCCTGTCTGAGACGTCTTCTGTGGACGAGAGCATGAGCGACGCAGACTCAATCCCCTGCTCGCCGCTCACACTGCCCTGCTCCCCGCTCGCTGCACACGGATTTATGGGAAGGTCCCCTATGGGTACTGTGTCCATTAAATGTTCTTACATACTGCACGTGATTAACAGTACATCTGACTGTAGTTAAGCATGGTGTCCACCTTCTAAATAGTTTTGTGTTATTTCTACATTTTACAGGCTTATCCTTTATGGGAATGAACGAACATGACCGACACAATAATAACAACACAGGTGAAAACAAGGTGAGCATTAACTCATAACCAAACTGTAGTTTAGTCAGTCCATGTTGAGTCCCAAGAGCTCCATGTCTGCTAATTTAAAGTCTCTATTTTTGTCCTCCTACATTACATTTGTATCTATTTTCATAAAAGATTATGTAAAGTCCACGTAAAAGAAACTAAAAACATGTGTAGGAGTCATCTCCATCTGTCACTTCAATACAGTATCAACATTTTCACCTCTAGGCGGCGCTGTGCTACTCATCATACCTCAACATTTTTTATAACATGCTTGCAGTTCATTTTGACTGCTGAGGTCAAAGGTGAATAAAAGAGTTAAAGGAGCAGTGTGTACACCCTTCTGCTTTCCAAGTGTGTCGGATAACTACAGTTGGCTTCAAGAAACTTTAACATGTGAAAGCTTCTAGAGCCGGTGTTTGGTTTGTACATTCTGGGATACGGTAGAAAAATGGCTGTGCAGCATTGCGAACTCTGTGAAGAGGACTCGCTCCTCATGAAGTTATGAAGGGTTCATTCTAAGCTAATTAAAGCAAAACAATTCTTCTTATATTGATGAAACCAAATTATGAATATTTTATTCCATTTCTGCCAATAAGTTCCCCTAAGTTTTACACACTGTTGCTTGACAGAACTTTATTGATAGGCACGTTTCAAAAATAAAGTTACAAGGTGCTTTAAATGGATTTACAATTAACTTAAATCAAGCTATTAAAAGTACAAAAATAAAATTTCGGCATTAAAATAGGATAAAAAAGTATAAATAAAAACAAATAAAACTGATTCTGTAACTGGAAAAATAAAAAGCATTATAAAAAGACAGGCTTTAAGAAGTGATTTAAAAGTTTTTTCTCCTTGCATTTGTGATTTGAACCGGTTCCTATTGTTTTTTTGTTTAAACCCTAAGTACCATGAATTGCAATAATCTAGACGTGATGATTTAAAAGCATGAATGATCTGCTCAATATCAGCAATATAATATCTAAAATGTGTTTCTGTCTGTAGGACTCTGACAGCGGCGGTGACAGCGGATACCCCAGCGAGAGGAGGAGTGAAGGCGACGCAAATGACCACGTAGACGGGGTAAATATTGACTTCTGACTTTTTGTTTGATTTAAGTTTGACCAGAGAAATATATCAAGGAGATTTTTTAAGCAGTCTGTCAAAAAGAGTCAGTTCACCTGCAGAAAAAACCCATTAAGAAATGTATTTGTGTGTCTGACATTTACCAAGTAGTACTTTTAGATATGTTATGTCTCGTTTGAATATTCATGTCTTATGTTCAAATTAGATTTAGACACTTTTAAAAATATTTTTAGACACATTTGTAAGCTTACTCACACATATTATGTTAAACAATTTTTAAAGCAGCTGTTGGTCTGTTAACATTTCCTCTCCTCCACATGAAGTCTGACTGTAGGTTTTATATATATATGCATGTTGTATCGTCACTTAGGCCCATCACCGCAACCAAAGACATTATTCTGAGTCGGATGAAGACAGTGTCAGACGGGTAAACAAACGTAGAGACGACAGTGTGTAAATGTCATAATCATCCTCATCACCGTGATCAAATCACCTTCTCATTTCCCTCATCCTTGTTTTTCTTCACTTTGTCTGTTTCCCCATTATTTCTCTCTTATCTCTTAATTTAACATCAGAAGCCGTTCCTCAGCTTTCCCTCTGATTTAGCTCCTCCTGCTCTTTGTGTTCCCTCACTAGAGGAAGATGGTTGCTCCTCCAAGAGTCACTGCAAACTTAAATTCTTACACTGACGACCACGAATGGGTGATTATTTGCATGGAGGCTTGTGAAGCCAGGCATCTCCCTGCTGTTTTTATAACCGTTTATCAAGCATGGCTTTCTCAAGTTACATTTGATTAGATTACACAGGCTTCAACTGTTTTCAACCTTTATCTTCAGATTGAATGAAAACAGTCTGAAAATGCAAAATACAAAGAAATTAAAACTGACGTTTGGAACTGAAACACCATCTACCTCTGTTTGACCAACTCCGCCATCTTGCCAATGACAATACCTTTGTGTGTGTGTGTGTCTGTGTCTGTGTGTGTGTGTGTGTGTGTGTGTGTGTGTGTGTGTGTGTGTGTGTGTGTGTGTGTGTGTGTGTGTGTGTGTGTGTGTGTGTGTCTGCTCCTGCTTGATTTTTGCATTCACTGAGGTCAACATGGATGTACTCCTCCAGCTCTGAGCTTTAAGGACAATCTGTGTAATTCAGTTAAAGTGGCCCTATTATGCTTTTCCACTTTTCCCTCTTCTTTAGTGTGTTTTTATATATATATTTGTACATGTAAAAGGTGCGTAGAGTGTAAAACCTGAAGTCCACGGCTAAAAGGAGTTACCCTCCCCCCCTCAGAAGCTCCTGAGCTCCTGAAACGACTCCATTGAATACTTTCCTTCACTTCTGTAACATTATGAGGTCATAATGTAACTTTATGAGGTCACAATGTAACTTTATGAGGTCATAATGTAACTTTATGAGGTCATAATGTTACAGAAGTGACGTAAAGCTCCTTCCAGCTAGTTTGGCCCTCAAACAACAAAAGAGAGAGACGGATCTGAAGCTCCTGAGGAAGAGTTTTTTGAAATGTGAAATGTTGACCAATCACAACAGAGCGGGCTAGCTGACCAATCAGAGCAGGCTTTGCTTTCTGGAGGGAGGAGCTACAACGGAGCGATTCAGAGAGAGGGTGAGAAGAGGTGCTGCAGGACAGAATGATGAAAAAAACAAGGAGGATTATGGGCATTAACACATGTAAACATGATGTAACTGTAACTGGAGATAAAAATATGCACCCGGAATAAAGCATAATAGGGCCTGTTTAAAATCAAACAGCAGATTTGTCTGGATGGGTACACCCCTGAGAGTCTTTATAAACGTTCATCATATGATTTGTTTTGTGAATATGTTTAAGACCATCATCACTACTTCTCCTTCTTGCATATCTTGACTGTCTTTTTCCCCGACTCAGCTGACGGAGGAGAAGTGGAGCTTCTACCATTCGTCTCGCGCTCACGTCCACCGGTCCTCCTGTGTGGCCACCGAGGTGGAGCGACTCAACACGCTGCTGCAGAAGAAGATCGGCCAGTCGATCCTAGGAAAGGTAAAATATCAGAGGGTTGGTTTGACGTGAATAAAGATGATATTTGTGGCCGGGTCGCAGGATTGACATTGACATTGACACCTTGCACCTCATATTCACAGATTTGTGTGGCCTCACAATTAATTTACTCTGGTTTTTAGCTTCTCTGTTTTTCTTTGTGTGCTCAAATATCTATTTTTATAGTAAGCATGCTTACTAGTGTGGCTTATTTATTCACTTTTACAGTGAAAAAGCACAACACAAGCTCAAAAATTTCTTCTAATTAATTAGATTGTTATGGATTAGGATGCATTGATCAACCCACACAGTCAACATCCATTAACAACAGTTAATTCGTAGTTCTCGTCTGCAAACTCTGCAGAAAGCTCAGAGCTTCAGGTGATCTGTGGCTCTGCTCTAAAACCTGATGATCTCCTTTTTGAATTTGTGTTTGTGGATTATAACTTTCAGGATTTTCTTGCCATTTTCTGACAATTATGTATAATGTTTTTCTTCTGCTACTTGATGTCGATGGTCCTAAAATCAAGTCTTAAAAAACAAACAAACTAATCGTAATGAGAGCAAAGGGCAGCATCAGTTGATCATATGTCAAACAATTTGTGTGTGAGTCTACATTTTCAGAATTTCTCTTCATGCTAAGATTCTGAATCCACTTGCTGCAGAAAACTTCTTTCCAAGGTTTGTTTCATTTGTTAAATACACTCTGGATCCCCTTCAAGGTCCACCTGGCGATGGTGCGGTACCATGAAGCCGGTCGCTTCTGCGAGAAGGACGAGCAGTGGGATCAGGACTCGGCCATGTTGCACCTGGAGAGAGCTGCTCTGTGCGGAGAGCTGGAGGCCATCGTGGCCTTGGGACAGTGCTGCATGCAGCTGCCTCATCACATTCTGCCAGAAATGGAGCTGGAGGTACCACGGAGGTTTATTCAGCATTCTGGTTTCTGTGCAGTGTGCAGCGTTGTGTGTTAATATTCCTGTGTTGTTGGCAGGATAACGCTGGAAACAAGATGAAAGGTTTTAAGTATCTGATGCTGGCTGCGGAGGCCGGAGACAGACCTTCCATGATCATAGTGGCCAGAGCCTTCGATACTGGGATCAATCTGTCAGCTGACAGGTCAGTGTTTGAGTTTAAACTCTGGAAAGCTGAGTAAAGATAAGATATGATAATACTGCCCCCTAGAGGGAATTTCAGACATTTATTTTCTTACAGTAAAGGAACATAGTATTATTTTTGATGCTGAAGGTGTGTATTATTGTTTTTTTTTATATTTACATTATTCAGAAAGCAGGACTGGGAGGAGGCGAATCACTGGTATGAGAGTGCGTTGAACATGACAGACTACGACGAGGGGGGAGAGTTCGACGGCACGCAGGACGAGCCTCGCTACCTGCTGCTGGCCAGAGTGGCAGAGATGAACCAAGTGGGAGGCTTCAACCTCACCGCAAACCCACAGAGAGCAGGTGAGACTCCATGCTGGCTCAACAAACCTCAACGTGTTAAATACACTTAAATATACCTGCTTCATTTTAAGGAATAGTCCACTCAAATCTGCCCTGTGTAAACACAGAAAAAGTACCATGGCGTCCATAGAAACTTCTCAAACTACGGCTGCAGCATTATCCACTTCTGTTGATTCATATGTTCAATAGTATTCAAAATTATCTCCACTACATGGATCTCAAACTATAGCTTCTTTAGAGCTCCGAAGCTCTGCTGTAAAAAGTGCATTTAATAGTTTATTAGCTAATTGTTGATTGATTAAAAAATACCGATAATAACACAAATCATCAGCAAAAATAGTGTTTTGAGAGACTTATAACCATCATAACTGCTGTGAATATACTCCAAAATCTCTTCAGAGCCGTGTGGGTTGAGTATTTGATACGCAAAAGATTTTCAGTGCAATGTTCCTTTTTAGAATGTTTTACAGAGAATGGACAGGATTGTTTAATAGATGAGGCTTCTTGTTGGTTTCGGTCTTCTTGTGGGATTTATTAAAAATAATAAAAATTGAAGGATATCACCAGCCTTTTCCTTACTCTATTTATTGAAAGTTTCTCATTAAAAGCCAATAATTGCTGCATATAATTGTCTTTGCCTCCACCCTAACGTCTCCTACCATCCTCCTCTGCAGGTGATCTGTTTACAGAAGCAGCAGAAGCTGCCACGGAGGCCATGAAAGGTCGACTGGCTAACCAGTACTACATGAGAGCTGAAGAAGCCTGGGCGCTAATGGAGGAGTAATTTTTTGATACAAAAAGGCCACGGAAGGTCATTTTTACACATTCAGAATAAAACCTGAATTGGTAGTTTACATACTTTTTTATTGCATATTCTCTTGCCAAGGTGCTGTGTATGTGTGTGTTTTCAGCCTTCTAGAATCAGGCTTTAAAGTCTAGGTTTCTGTTCTTCTTTTTCTGTTTCTTTTCTTTAATTCCCTGTCTCTGATTACCTTTAGACTAAGTGACTGTGGTTGTATGAAAGAGAAGGTCTAGAAGATCAAAACAAAGAAAATGTTTCTTACTTTGCTCTATATTCATGTTGGAAGAATGCATGTTAAAAAATTCTTGGAGTATAAAACTTAAATAAAGTTTGCTTTATGGGTAAACACTTGTCGCTATTCCTCCCAGTTTTCATACTCTCTCCAGTAGACAAGAGCTCTGTCTTTAATGGTCTGTTCCTGGTGACTCAATACAAATGATAGTACAAATCTTTAAATGCTGCTGTCATAACTGTTAATCTCAAATCCAAAGTGCACCAATGCAACCAAGGTATGTTTGTGTCAACTCTGAAATTACATAGACTTTGTCACTAACAACACAACAACCAATAAAAGCATTTTGATTTTTAAACGAAAATCCCAATGTAAAACGAAGAATATTGTACCTTACAGAACTGCAGCAAATGTACTTTTAATATGTTTTATTTGGAAATATATGCACATTAATTTATTCCAAAATGCACCAAATGAAAAGTACTTTCAGTAATGCAAAATATACTATATAAACTACTGTATATAGATGGTAAGAAATGAAAATCAAACACAGCTCTTTTTATCTCCTTTAATTAAAATTTTCCAAATGCTGCTATGGATACTTAAATATGTGTTAAGGGATATATTTAGGTTTTAGAATTTACATCTAACAGCTTTAATGTAGTGTGTATATTAATGTATGTAAATAGGTAATTTGTCTAATAAATGATGACATTTTATTTATCTGCCTTTCATTGTTTTAATCAACTGTACAGATGTATAAAACCACGTGATCTCGCACACGGCGTACCCAGGTAGCGTGGCCGAGCGGTCTAAGGCGCTGGATTAAGGCTCCAGTCTCCTCGGAGGCGTGGGTTCGAATCCCACCGCTGCCATCATTTTTTTTTTTTTTTTTGCAAACTCTTCCCTAAAATATCCACACAACACAATTAACTAACTTAATGAACAAAGCGAGCTCATAACTCCAGTGTAAATGCTTTAAAAACAACGTCACAGATGCTGGGAGAGCCCCGGTGCATTGTGGGTACTGGCTCCTCCCCACGTGTTCCGTGTGGAGCTCAGTCAACATGCCACCGACAGACTCCCACAGCTAGACACCGCTCCTGCACCTGCACCTCCACCTTTCTGGACCTTTGGGACCCGGATGAGGCAGCTCAGACTCTCAGGTGAACTGTGCAGGTGAGATGAACACAACCTGGAGGTGTTTATGAGACAGAAACAAGAGGCCTCCTGGTGTTTAGACCTGAATGTGTGTGTGTGTTAGCATGCTAGGCTAGCTCCCCTGATGCTAGGCTAGGCTACTGTTGCATGTGGAGGGGATTTAAACATACACATGTTGTACTTTCACAGGTGTGACGTCAGAAGAAGGACATGAGTCGCAGTGTAGTGCAGGCCTGGGTTTGATGCTAAGCTAACCTAGCCTGTAATGTACTGGGGTTAGCTTCATGCAA
The DNA here is from genome assembly GCF_027596085.1 of Anoplopoma fimbria. Lineage (NCBI taxonomy): Eukaryota > Metazoa > Chordata > Actinopteri > Perciformes > Anoplopomatidae > Anoplopoma > Anoplopoma fimbria. The sequence continues at coordinate 18,108,754 of NC_072453.1, forward strand.
CCTGTGCCACACAGTGTTTGCATGCAGAGAAGTCATTTAATGTTGACTGCATTGTGTTGCATCAGGTAGGATTTACCTGGTTGTCAGTGAACGCATCACTGTGTTGCTGGGTTAAGATGAAGAAAACACCCTTTATTACAAACTAATGCACTGTGCAATACAATGTGGACAATAGTTTATGTATATATATAATATTTAAGTTACTGTGGATTCTCTACTGTTCTCTACTGGATTCTCTACTGTTCTTACTGTTCTCTACTGTTCTTTACTGTTCTCTACTGTTCTTTACTGTTCTCTACTGTTCTTTACTGTTCTTTACTGTTCTTTACTGTTCTTTACTGTTCTTTACTGTTTTTTTACTGTTCTCTACTGTTCTTTACTGTTCTCTACTGTTCTTTACTGTTATCTACTGTTTTTACTGTTTTTACTGTTCTCTACTGTTCTCTACTGTTCTTTACTGTTCTCTACTGTTCTCTACTGTTCTCTACTGTTCTTTACTGTTCTCTACTGTTCTTTACTGTTCTCTACTGTTCTCTACTGTTCTTTACTGTTCTTACTGTTCTCTACTGTTCTTTACTGTTCTCTTTACTGTTCTTTACTGTTCTCTTGTTCTCTACTGTTCTTTACTGTTCTCTACTGTTCTTTACTGTTCTTTACTGTTCTTTACTGTTCTTTACTGTTCTCTACTGTTCTCTACTGTTCTTTACTGTTCTCTACTGTTCTTTACTGTTCTTTACTGTTTTTACTGTTTTTTATTGCTCATTTGCTTATTTATAATACTTATTTTGATCTTGTGTTTTTTTATTTACTATGTCTCTTGTTTGCACTGTCCTCTCTGCTGCTGTAATCCTGTAAATGTCCCCACTGCGGGACTAATAAAGGATTATCTTATCTTATCTTATCTTAAACCTCCTGCAGACTGACAGCCTTGTGACACAGCAGCAGTGAATCCTGATGGGTTCTGATGTGTTCAGCTACCTGCCACCTGTGTCTCCTTCATAACCAACAATGCATTCCTGTAACTGAGTGTGTTATTGTCTGCAGGTTGGATCTCTGAGATCTGCTGCTCCTGTTCCATCTCCTCTCCCCTCCTCGCTCTGCTCACACCAATATGGCCAGTGGGGATGATGATGACCCCATTATAGAGGAGGTACGTCTGCTGGTCAAAGTATTTTAACCCACAATTAATCTGTCCTGATAGTTGCTTGTGCAGCTGAAGTGTGAGCACCTTATTCCTCTGTGCCACAAACCTCCATCGTTGTCCAAAATCTATTCAATCTATTCAATAAGCCACGACATTTAACTCCGTGACATGTGGTTGCATCATTATGAACGTGGCTCTGTGGTTTATTTTGGAACTGGAAATTCCAAAGTTTTTAAGCCGAGTGGAGTGTTGTTGTTGCTTGTTCTATTTAACTGATAACTAATATGTTGTTACTTTTCCTGTTGATATCTGGTTACTCTAACCGTTGACAAACTGATTGACAGGATATTTATTGCCTGTTAAGAGTCTGTTTTATTTATTGTTTTGGTTGTGTGGTTTTATTTTATTTATCTTGGATATTCAAACAAATGTTTTCAAATTTGAATGCTAGATAATTAAGAATTAAAAGTTCATTGCTCGTTGAAAGGGTGCATTGATATGCTATTATACTATACTTCAATGTGTTATTGAGACATGCCTATTGACAATCACACAAATACAGAATAACATCATCCTTATATGTTAGATTTCTATTTCTTAATTTGAATTGTCCATTTAAGATCTTTATTAATCCATGGTTTATCGCTATCCATGTGGAAAGTGTGTATAAAGGACATACATTCACACAGGTTAATATGGATTATCAGTAGGTTTGCACTGATCTGGCCTGTTCTCTCCTGATTCTGATTCTTAGACTCAGTGTATCTGCTAATACTGGTTCCCATTCATACCAGTGCTTTCCTTTTCCATCATTTGAAATCTGTATACCACACATCACTGGGATCATTTCTGTGTTGGGTGACGTAAACCCAGGGGTTGCTGTGGTGCTGCAAACTGAATTAATCAATTAATGCAACACATAAGAACATCTATTTATCAAAGTCTCACACAACAAAACAAACACAGCCAGCTAACCAGTCACTCACACGAACATACAAACAATCCAACGCCTCGTAGAAAAGCCTCGACTGAGACGATCATCGGCTCCTCACATAACTTTGATCAATGTTTCTCTTTCCTTTAGATCGATGTCTATCTTGCCAAAAGCCTTGCAGATAAGCTGTATCTGTTCCAGGTAATACTTTAACTTTGTTGTACTTAATGATGAGTACGTCTCCTTTTGTTTCTATAAGTTATCTCAACTCTTTTATTCTCTACTGTGATTGTTGTATAATGATCAGAGTGTCATGAGTCATGAGTCACTCTCTAATCGCCTTGATTGATTCTTTTTTTCCGACCCAGTACCCTGTCCGACCATCCAATATGACCTATGATGATGTCAACCACCTATCAGCCAAGATCAAACCCAAACAGCAAAAGGTAATAAAAAGGCTTGTTTCTTATCTTATCATCTGTCAGTGTGGAGCATGTTTGTGATGTATCTCTTGTACCATTCATCACACAGGTGGAGTTGGAAATGGCCATCGACATAATGAGTCCAAACTACTGTCGCAGTAAAGGAGAGCAGATCGCTCTGAACGTGGACGGCACCACTTGTGATGAAACCAACACCTATTCAGTGTACGTCTGCTTTTAAACCTCATCTGCACTCGTTGCTGCCAAAAACACCTGTTTGTATGTTGCTGTCCAAATGACTCGCCACCAGTGTTGTAAAGCAAAGCTTCAGCGGTTTGGGAAATATTCGCTTTCTGGTGAAAAAACTGGATGAGACGATCAAAACCACTCGAATGTTTATACGTCGAATATGAAGCTACAGGCAGGAGACGGTTAGCTTAGCATAGCATAAAGACTGGAAACAAGGGAAACTATCTGAGCTTTACAATACCGATACTACCAAACTATTTAGAACACCAGAAAAAGGTAAGTGTGTTTCAATACATAGTTATTCAAATGAAGTATTCCAAAAATATCAGGATGTCCCGAAGCATTAAAGTTGCATTTTTCAGTGTGCAAACCAGCACTCACCACGATGCTTGAGCAATAGGGTCAAAGTTCAAGGTGCAATGTAATGATGATGAAGTATAGTTCACAATTGAATGCAGCTCATTTCTTGGCAGGGAACAGCAACTTTCCAAAGTCACCACGGCTTTTCATTACATTACATTACAGTCATTTAGCAGACGCTTTTCTCCAAAGCGACTTACAGTCAGTAGTATGTTACATATCATTCACCCATTCACACACTGATGACAGGCTACCATCAAGGTGCCACCATCAGACTCTAACTAACATTCATCATCCAGTCCACACCGATGGCCTTCAGGAGCAACTTGGGGTTAAGTGTCTTGCCCAAGGACACATCGACTGCCGAAGCCGGGTATCGAACCACCGATCCTCTGATTGGAGAACTACCTTGCTCTCCACTACGCCACAGCGCCCAGAACCAAGAAATAGTTCTGCACCTTAACGCTTTTCACACAGACTAAACACATGTGATAATATCAATCAATGTGATGATTAGTTATCTTAAGAGATGCTGGTAGGTAGATTATTTTCCATTTCAAAGAGCTAAGTTAGCTGTTTACGGTCTTAATGCTAAGCTAAGCTAACCAGCTGTTGGCTTCCTATTGACTCTACAGACGTGAGTGTGGTGTCGATCTTCTCATCCAACTTTAGGCAAAAACACAAATAAGCTTCCTTTCCAAAACTCTATTTCTACTATTTCTGTAGCATTAGATTAGTTTTGGCAGACATTTCTTTGTTAGGTGTCTGGTCTGAGCATTCCTGTTTTACTTTTCTTTTCCAGGAAAATGATGGATAAACAGTCCTTCACCTCCATCCAGGCCACCACTAACACCTCCAGATATGCTGCTGCTGTGTTTCGCAAAGGTCTGATCTTCTCCTGTCGTCCTCTTTAACACGATGCTTTTGTTTTGTTTAACCTCGTCGCTGCTTCTTGTAAACATTCAAATGTTCACGGTCCGTATGAATCGTTATCAGTGTTACTTTTCTTATCCGCGTTAACGTCAATGTTTTTTTAATTGAAGATGTGATAGATAAGGGAGCACCAAAAGTGGTATTTTGAGTTTCTGATTGTTTTTATTATTTTATGTCAACAGGTGAGCTTCACGTCACACCTCTGACGGGGATCCTCCAGATGAGACCGAGCTTCTCTTACCTGGACAAGGCCGACACCAAAACCAGAGAGAGGGAGGCGGCCAATGAAGGTCTGTCAGTCATTCAAAATCAAATAATTGAGAGAGATTAGAGTAGATTCATTTTTTTAATTTTTTGTTTTTAAATAACAGAGAATGAGGGGAAATATTTGTTTGTATTATTTCTATTTTAGTGGACTCTTGTTGTTCATTAACACAATATTTAAGATAAATGAATGAATGAATAAATGACAGAATTCAGATTTAAACTAAGACTAGCAACATCAGAATCTAAAATACGTATAGCCTTTTTTTTAAAGCTGCATTGATCAGTTGATTGATGGATAAGCTGATCCACAGAAAATTAATCTGCAACTATTAATGCAATAAAGCCACAATAATCTGCTTCTACTTAAAATGTGAGGATTTGCTACCCTTTGTTTCCTATAATACTTCCGTTGAAGCCGTTTTAACGTCGCATATAGAATTTGTTTAGCGAGTTTCGTCATTCGATCAGCTTTTGTGGAGACAACCAATCAAACTATTTAGAACAAATATTGGCTGATGATCAGAGGATCAGAGGGCCCTTAGTGGAAACCCTGAGCTCCCTCAGCAGACAGGTTGTGTTTCAGCACAAATACTAAATAAAGTAAAGTAAGAGTTCCAAGTTTTCTTATTAAGTAGACGTCTGTTCTATTTTTTGAAGAAAAAAATGACTATGATGGTTTTGCTAATCAGAGTCCTTTTGTCTGCAGGTGGAGATTCCGACCAGGAGGAAGCTGAGGAGGACGTCAAGGCCATCACGGTGAAGACACACACACACACACACACACACACACACACACACACACACACACACACACACACACACACACACACACACACACACACGTAATCATGATTATACTGAAGCCATCATTTCCCCCCAAAAAATAATGAATACTGAACGTGTTTCCATCCAGGTGAGGTTTTCTCGCCCGAGTCGGAGCAGGCGCGGCAGAGGAGGATCCAGTCGTACGAGTTCCTCCAGAAGAAGCAGGCGGAGGAACCGTGGGCTCACCTCCGCTACCACGGTGTCAAGGTGTGGGGGGGGCACTCATCATCGGGCTACCTTATTCCTTTTTTTTGAACGTCGTCAGAATACTTTGACCATTAGTTTTGGGTTTGTAGGCAAACGTGACGGAGCTTGAGCTCGTTTTGTCTTTTCTTATGTTATTTGTTATTTTAGGACGGACGCTCGGAGCATGAAAGGCAGTACCTGTTCTGCCAGTCGGTGGACGCCTCGGAGAACTCTGAGCTGGTCAAAACTCCCAAGTAAGTATCAACAAATGACAGATGAATACCAAGACGAAGAAGAAGATTGGATTTGGTTTTAGTTGGGTTCTGTCATAGGAATGTCTCGATACTAGATATTTAGTACCAGAGAAATGAAACGATTCTCGATGCCCAATTCAATTCCACGGTAAAAAAAAACAATAAATGCTTAGAGCTCGTGTTAGGAAGTTACAGAGCTCATAATTCCCTCTTTAATATCTTTTTATATTGCTGTGAAAACATCTCAATCAAACATCTGTATTAGTTGATTACAGTTTAAACACGTCATCATGACAGAATAACTTCTTATACTTATTTTTTACTGAAAAGAGCTTCATGATGAAACTGGATGCAACCTCCGTAAGCGTTAGCTGTTAGCTGTCAGCTCCCTTATTATCCAAGCAGGACTGTGCTGTCCACGGGTTACAGTGGTCCAACGTTAACCAGCTCTCTTCCTGCAGATTTCAACACAGATTTTTTTTCCACAATGCGGCATTATCAAAAAATGAGGGTGCTTCCTGTTGACGTGTCCATCATGAGTCTACTGCGTCCTTTCTGATTTGAGACGCCCCTAGTGTTCAGAGATGTTCGGCTTGTGTTGATTTTTATCTTCTATATCTTCTGGCAGGACTCCACACTTTTGGTTAAATGCTTCTGTTCTCCTGTGTTTATATAACTCCTGATGGTCCCCTCTGTACATGCTCACTTTTTGTTGTTGCAGGGAGTACCTGGCGATGCTGATGCCCCCTCTTGCAGAGGAAAAAGTGTAAGTTTTCTTCCCCCTACTAACCAGTATGAGATTTAAAAAGGATGACAGCTTCAGAGATTCTTCATTAAGGTTTCCTCTCTCTTTTTGTTTATGTTAGTGTGAAACCAGTTGGTCCCAGTAATGTGCTCTCCATGGCTCAACTCCGCACTCTGCCGCTGGGAGAGCAAGTCAAGACGCTGATGAAGAATGGTAGGCCAACGCATTTAAGAGAAAACGTAGCATATTTAGACTGAACCAGGAAGTAGAGCGGGTTGTCCTTTAATCACAGGGTTGTTGGTTATCATGGCTGCTCCGCCACCATTAGTGTATGAATGTGTGTGAAGGGGTGAATGAGAGGCACATTGTAAAGTTCTTAGTCTGGTTAGGTTGTGCATGCACACCATTTACATATCAGTCAGGTTGTAGGATATCTGTTTATTACTTTTACCAGTTTCCCATGCAGTTCTTCTTTTAGCCAGACGGGGGCGACAAAGCATTCATATCAATGTTAGACATGTGAAATAATTAAAAACTTTATACAGTTATTGAATGCACCCAAAGAGAAGTGCAGAGTTCTGTCAGCAGCTAGGTTTTCAGTGCTTTTACTTTCCAGTCATGTTTTTTGCTCTGTAGATTACTCTGCATCATATTTACATCATGTAATCAACATTCAGTTTGGTTGTCCTTCCTCTGAGAGTTATATTTTAATATTTTCTTCCCTGTGTCTCCTCTCGTCTTTAGTCAAGGTGATGCCATTCGCTAACCTGATGGGCCTGCTCGCCTCCGGCACGGACTCCACCGCAGCGCTGCGCTGCATCCAACAGGTGGCGCTGCTGGTTCAGGGCAACTGGGTTGTCAAGAGGTGAGAGGAAATGTCACTCAAAGATTAAAATATATTAAAGGTGTTGTTTGAAAAGAAGGTTTAGAGTTTTAGAGAACTCTGCAGCCTACAATGAGTGGGTGTGTGTTAAGATAAGATAAGATAATAATCCTTTATTAGTCCCGCAGCGGGGGAATTTGCAGGCTTACAGCAGCGTAGGGTAAAGTGCACACAAGAGACATGGTAGAAGAAAGACGAGATAAAAATAAATAATTTTGCACATTAAACTCAGAGAGCAGCTGAGTGACGTCTAATTGTGTTTTGTTTTTTCTGCAGCGATGTTCTGTATCCTAAAAACACCTGCAGTCCTCACAGTGGCGTCCCCGCTGAAGTGCTCTGCCGTGGTCGAGACTTTGTGGTGAGCTGCTGTTACTGTTCACCTTAAGTTGAACCAAAAGAAGGGCAGTGCCTGACAAGGTGTTTAGAGTGTGTGGCCGGCTTGGTTTTAAAGTCACAGTGACTCAGTTGTTTCTTTTGTAGATGTGGAGGTTCACTCTGGAGCGCTCAGTGATGAGAAAGGAGATCGCATCCATCATCAAAGTAAGAGCATAATCCCAAAATGACTGATTGTTCCTTCTTGGTAATGACATCATTAAAAAAAAGAAATGTTTGAGTTTGCTACCATTCTGTGTAATTGAACCGTCTTGTAATTATTTGAAAAATTGCAAGTTAGCAGTTAAAAAACACTTAATTGTCTGAGGCCCCACCACCCAGAGGCTGATGGTCAATTACTCTCATGGGTGTTCAACTCGTTTGCAAGGGAGTTGTTTGTGGAAGAGTGAAGCTTTCATGATTTCACTTGTTTTTGGACTGGAGTATCCTTCTGATTTATTGTAGAAATAGTTCAAATTCCTATAGAAAGCATCACAGTCTCTCATGGTTGTTTTAGATGCAGAGCTTCTTCGCTGAAGCATAAGTGTCTCTGAACCTTTTGCTTGTCACCTTCAGGCTACAGTTGTTCCGTTTCATTCAGGTAAACATAACTAACATCTCCTTCCTCCTGTCCTTCCTCCAGCTTCCTCCAGAGGATGTGAAGGAGTTCCTGGAGCATGTGGCCGTTCCTCGAGTCAACCGGGGCTGGGAGTTCCTGCTGTGTACTGATGCAGAATTCATTAAGAAACACCCAGACATCGCCCACAGGCAGCACATGCTGTGGCTCGGCATCCAGAGCAAGTGGGTCACGCTCAAGAAGAAGCAGGAGGAATGTTTTTTTAAGGGTGGTGTCAGTTATGACAGTGTTATCAAATGATGTTTGTCTTTCCTTTAAGGTTGGAAAAGGTCTTTAACTTCTCCAAAGACGACTTCAGGCCAAAGAATTCCCAGCTGCCTGGTGTGTACCGAGTCGTGTTCCCAACGTCCAGCTGAAAATGAAACGTTCAGCAGAGCTGAGCTGATTGTCTGCGTGTTGTTTTCCAGATCCCGTCCACGTCAGCGGGGAGCAGCGTCTGAAGACGGCTCACGACCGCGCCCAAGGAAACCAGTCGTCCCTGCAGAAGGACCTGGACACCAGGCGGGCGGGAAGCAGCGTCCACGTCAAACAGGAACCCGTCAGCGACGGAGAGGACGAACCCATGGACACCTCCTCCTCCTCCGTCCCCAACGGTTCCGTCAACGGTTACCCCGGCGACGCCGCCCCGGCCTTCGATCACACCAACGGTGACGGAGGGAACGCGTCGTCATCGGAGCTGCAGGACTTTGTGATTAAGACTTTCAGGAAGCATTTTGTACTGACGCTGAGCGAGTTCAAGAGGCTGCTGGGCCTCCACATGGCCTCCATGCCGTTGGGATGGAGCGTCTTCCCGTCCATCTCGGACCACATGCTGCAGGACGCCATACTGCTCTGCCAGTGCAAACAGATAATGGTGCCTGTGAGTATGCAGGCAGGATCTCTCCTCTCAAATCAGGAGTTACAATTCCAATTCATTCACACTGGATGCTCTTACTCTCCTTCCTGCTCTCCAGCGTTGTTTCTAGAAGTTTTATTACCTCACATTCCTACAATTCAACCCCAACAGTGGAGTGAAATGTAAACTCTTGTCACTGTAGTAGGCTGTGTTTGGACTGATCATAGTCTGCATGGGGCTGCTTGAAAAGGTATCGGTGATAGAAAGAGGAAATGAGAACCCAGAAATGAGTTTAAAGAATAATCACGTCACATCGCACAGCGGTTTATATATTGCTTCACAACAGGAGTTTACAACAGCAGCAACAGTTTGTTTTTTTCCATCTCGACACTTATTATTCGACGCTCTTTAAATTGTGCAGTTGAAGCTAGTAGTTAAGCACAGGCTCTCAAATGTGATGCATCAGTTTCTCATACTCTTATATCACAGTAAACAGGAATATTTGGGGTTTTGGATTGATTATACGCTAAAAAAGGACATTTGAAAACATCACCATGGGCTTTTGGTAATTTGATAGACATGGATAAAACAATTAATTAAAACATCATTTGTAGATTTATTGAATTTGAAAGTGTATCATAAGTTGCAGCCCTAGTTAGCGCAATGCTGCACAGTAAACGCTACAAGGTCTGTATGGTCTGCATAATGTAGATAAAATCTTTTAGCAGCATTGGAGCTGAAACGATTAGTTGACCGACAGAAAATGAATCTGCAGCCGTTTTGAATATCAATTAATCGTTTAAGAATCTTTAAAAGATTTGCTGCTTTTTTGTCATAACGGTAAATAAAATATCTTTTTTGCTGTTTGTTGCACAAAACGGCAATTAAAGGACATCACTATGGACTCAGAAATTACAATGCACATTCTGAGATTTTCAGATAAATTGATTGAGTCAGAAAGCAAGACCTGTAATTTTCAAAAGCTAGGTTTCTGAACTGAAAACCACCTCCGATCAGCTCAAAAGGGTTTCTGCTGAAAAGAGGGTTTTTTTACAGCTTGAATGCAGCTCTCACTTTCCTCCAACAGAATAACGACATTAACGGTCGTTTTACTTGTGAGCGCTTTGTTGCTTGTAAAGCGGTACGAGCACTGAAGCAATGCAGACCTGCTTCTCAGGTTCCACACAGGTTCCACACAGGCTCCACACAGGTTCCACACAGGCTCCACACAGGTCCACACAGGCTCCACACAGGTTCACACAGGTTCCACACAGGTTCCACACAGGTTCCACACAGGCTCCACACAGGCTCCACACAGGCTCCACACAGGCTCCACACAGGCTCCACACAGGCTCCACACAGGTTCTACACAGGCTCCACACAGGCTCCACACAGGTTCCACACAGGCTCCACACAGGCTCCACACAGGCTCCAGCAGCCGCCTGAGACCTCAGTGTGTTTGGACGAGTGCTGCTGTTTGGAGGCTTGTTATTGACGTTTCTGTTTCTGTAGCTGTGTTTTTAGTTGGTGTGGTGTTTGCTCACAGGGCGGGGGGGGCGTGTTCTGAACCTCACCCCCCCTCCCTTGTTGCATTAAGCAGCCAGGTCTCCTGCAGGACCAGGCCTGTCCTGGTTTAGGTCTGATCCAATCTGTATGCTTGACATTAGAGGATTTTAACCACTGTAGGGGAGGGAATGGCCGGACGCCATCTTTGTTACGCAACAGATTATTGGCCTCAAAGCAAAGCTCATTACTGCTCAGGGAGGGGACTAATCCGCTCTGTTGTTTGTGAACGCAGGCAGATCTGGAATCAGTCGAATTCTCCTTCTACATCCAGCACGCATTATGGTTTCGATGTCTGGCAGTTCATGGATCAGTCTTGAGTCGGCGGGTCTTACCGTCTGGACCGTAATCCTCCTCGTGTTGGTCCTTCTGGGCGCAGCAGGGCTCGGGTCTGGTTTTGTTTTGGCATTTTGTCAACAAACCAAATTAACAGACAAATGTGTCTGAGAGAAAGAAAAGCTGTCTTTTGTCAAACACTGCATAAAATAACACTTGTGCTCTTGAGTTAAGGCTTTGATGAACATTCATTATGTTTGTTATAAACACAGCGCTGACCATCTTTACTGACTTGTGTTTTGCAGAGAGAGGAAAGAGCATGAGCATGAAGTGGTTACGCTTTATAACCTTTCTTTTTCCTCCCTACTTTAGTTTCCCGCTCAGACCACAGCGGCCCCCGATGAACAGAAGGTGTTTGCTCTGTGGGAGACCGGAGAGAAGTCAGACATGGTAAACACGTTTTTTAAAAACAGGTTTTATAGTACTTCCTCCGTTAGTTTCTTGACTCTACATGCAACACTTTGCAGTTTAATTGCACCACAAACCACAAGTCAGAGCCTGAATTTCAGAAACAACAGTGTTGTAATGTGGGCCATGATCAGCTAGTGTCATTACTGCAGAGCAACGCTGAAGAGAAAAGTAGGACACGGCTCCGTTTGTCAACCACATCCACAAGTTGAAGAGGCAAAGCTGCACGAGAGTGTGTGTTTGTTTCTTTATTGTTTCTTTATTGTTTTTAATGTGCAACAGCAGGCCATGACTCTTTGTGTTTAAACAAATACTCTTCCTTGTGTGTTTGATGATTGTACTTCCTGTCTGTTTTATTTCTATTTAAGCTAACTGATGTGCTGTGTAGTGCCCAGCTATAGGGAATACCTGGTTAAAAACAAACAGACCTATTTTGATATAGCATGCTAATGAGTTAGCTTTCGAGGTGCTGGTTGGTGGATTTTGTTATATTCAGACAGTCTTTACACCCATTTCCAGTCTTCCCAGTTGCCTGAGATGTATTGATTTTCTTATCTTGGCATAAAAGCAACGTAGTGTATTTACAAAAATGTCGAACTATTCCCTGAAGTTAGTTCTTTGTTTTTCCTCCGGCAGCATCGTCGGCTGCTGTATGAGCTGTTCAACAAGAACTACCGCATCAGGAGGAACATGATCCAAGTCAAACTGTCTCAGGAGTTCGGAGACGTCCCGAAGGCCGACGTTGACCGTCTGCTCCACGTGAGGATAGCAACGATACTGAACATGCAACATTTTTTTAAATGAGCTTTTATGTTTTATCACTGATCTTATCTGTCGTCTGTTGTTCCAGGAGTGCTGCATCAGCCACGCAGGGATGTGGTACCTAAAGGGAACGGTACAGTCCTGACCCTAAGAGCATGACCCCCCACCCTCCAATCATCGACAGCCAATCAAATGCTCTCCAGGATGTCTAGTGGGAGGGCATCCCTAGAGATGAGAGCCAATCACAATCACAGCTCGCCCAGCTCTGAGGGCGGCCGATTGCAGGACAAAAGATGTCCGCTCTGCTCAGAACATGAAGCTTTTTTTCTCGTTTCAACTGAAGCATGTCTGACACGAACACGAGCACTCTGATGCAGCGCGGAGGATAGAACTCCTCACACACTCTCACCAAGAGCTGGAGTGTCTGAGGGGGCCAATATGATCATTAAAAAATGAAGAAAAAGAAAACTATCTATACGGTTTATAAGGAGAGTTTGGGATTTGTTTTGGACCTCATGTTTGATTATTTTTTTGAATATAAGTTTACCAGATCAGGAAGGTGTTCACTATTTAAAGCAAGGTGGCTCAAAGAGCTTTCATTTGACTCCTGATTTATGAATTTTGCAAGAGAAAACATGTTACTTTATCGTCTCAACACAGCAAACGTTGTTCAAGCCTTGGTGGGTAGAAAGCCTGATCTGTTTCTCATCCATTAACTGAACGTGTTGTCTTTGATCCGACTTGTTAAGAGTAAAAGTAGAGTATTAACTTTACCCTCACTCTACAAGTGAAAGAGTTGACCTTTATGATTCAATGCAACTGTCGCTTAATTAAAACGCTCGGAGGCACGTAAGTCATGAGTCAGCAAAACTGAAACAAAAAGGGGTGTAAAAATATGCAAAAGGTCCCTGATGTCATTATGCTGAAGTAGTACAACTGAAATCTCTGACTATTTTTGGCAGTCATGGACCTGGAAAATATATATATTTTCCAGGTCCATGTATATATATGGATCCCATATTCCTGTATTATTAAGTTGAGTTTGTACTGAAAGATTCAAACTAGAGGAAGAAGTGGATTCAACGGCTGATGAGGTTTGTTTCTGGTTGAATGTCCACAGTTTGAAATGGTTTTCCTTTGAGAGACTGGTTTTGATGACGGCCAATAAAGATGCAACGTTGAATATGTTTTTTGTCATATTTCTTTTAATCAAATCTGTTTGTAAGAACGGACAGACATCTGGACTGTGATCTTGAGGCTCTATCTGAAAGTGCCTCCCCCCCACTCATACACAGAATCAGAGGAACAACAACACTTTGATTCTCTTTGAAATACTTTCAAACCCTCAGAGTATAAATGAATTAGTGCTTCATCAGATAATAAGATTTTCATTGGTTTGTTACTTTGCTCAATAAACATTGTTAATGTCAACTTATCTGTTTTCTTCTATTATTAAAGTCATCGTTGGTGAGATGAGAACCCCAAATGTCAGAACCTGGATTAATGAGGTGACTATTTATTTACAGTATGATTTATTTATTTAAGATGCAAACTGTTTGTTATATGGATAAAGAAAGGTGTTATATTGAGGTTCAAACGTAAACATGTTTCCTCATGAAAAACAGCTTAATTACATCTTTATTTTAACTGTTAATGATTGTTCTGGTAATCTTCAGTTTTATTTCCGTCTGTGTTGAGTTTGTTTGAAGTGCAGCAGTTTGTCTGGATGGCTGACGTCAAAGCTGTTTTATTGATATATATTGCATAACTCTCAAAGCGCATCAGTGATTCATGATGTCCACGTCTAACAGTCTCTATAAATAAAGTTTAATCATATTTTACAACCAAAAACAAAGAAGACATAAACCTGCCGTCTCGGCTCGCTTCATGTTTTATGGCTCAAACATAAACCATGAGGTCCAATCATGACACCGGGTAAAACACACCGTACATACATACAGCAGATTATTCAGGAGGCTTGATAATAACATTTAACAGACGTGTAAAGTGTCAAGAGCAGCGATAATGTGCAGTTTTTCTAAAGTGCATCTCAACGTGATTTTTTACAGACATAAACAAACTGTGCACACCGACGTCAGGCAGCAAAAGCAACAGAAGTGCTGCTGAGAAAAAGCTTCTAATCAAACACCGGTTCATGATTTATAATATACAATCAGGAGGCCGTTACATCATCAAGTACATGGAGTTAGTCTTTTGGTAAACCTCAGAACTTCCCTTTAATATAACTCACCCACAGTCATCTAACCTATCGTACAATAATCAAGAATCATTTATTAATAAGCTTTACCATTACAAAACAAATCCCTTTATAGTTGAACTTTAATCACCAAAGTCTAATAATATAAACTCCTTCACCGACATAATAACTTGCATTGGTCGCTCTTACAGGCGCAGGCAGAACTATCACCAAGAAAGGTTCTTTTTTTTGAGTTTTTTGAATAGCTGCAAAGAAAGAAAAGGTTCCCATTGGATCACAGCTCAGACAGAAAACAAACATTAGATACAGTGAAAACATTTTATTCTACGATCCGTAATCTCATCGTTTTATGGAAAGTTTCCTTGAGAAAGCTGTTTAATTTGGGATTATTAGTTGATTATTTGAGTTTATAAGCAGGAGAGTTGACTTAAAGCAGCTGTTATTTATATTTTTATAATAATGTATCAAATGATAATGTGAAAACAATGTGACAATTGGAAAGTATTTGCTCTTTTTGGTGAACCTACAGAGAATTATGCCCAGTTAAAGGTAGGTGGAGACCAAAAATGGAGCTAAAAGAGATAATATTGGTCCAGAAATACAACTCCAATCATAATATCGCTCTGTTACTGCTGGATGTGGAAATTTCACTGACTAAAAGTCTTTTAGGTAACAACAGAAATTAGAGCTGAAACTGGGTAATTAGTTAATAAACTGCAACAATTGATGTAATAGATTAATTACTTAATCACGTTTTTGAAAGCAAAAAATAAAAAAATAGTTCCTGCTTCTCAAAAGTCATTATTTGCTAGTTTTTCTTCTGTGATAAATTGAATGTAGGTTTCAGTTTTGGAATTTGCTCGGACAAAACAAGATGTTTGAAGACATCATTTTAGTCTCTGAGAACTTGTGATGGACATTTATTTTTTGTGTTTTCTGACATTTAATAGACTAATAAAGACAATTACTTCTCAACAACTATTTCATCAGTAATTGAAAAGATCAATAGTTGCAGTTTGAAATTCAAGAAGGAATTGACTTGAAGGAAATAAATTTACTTGGAAACTTGATTTTCCAGATATATTGAATTGTTATATTGTTTTAAATTGAACACTGTCTCCATTTTCTCTACAATTAGCACCAACTTACATCTTTTCCAAGAAGCTTTTTATGAATTTAGGTCTTTCTAGGAAACTTTGGGACCGGTAGAATAAACTGTTACCGACACGGCTACTGAGAGGAAGACCCAGAGAGGATGTTCTCAGGAGCTTGTTTGTTAACAGGGCTGTGCAGAGTGAGGTAGAGCGAGTGCACAGTAGAGGCGGCAGCGTGAGGCACTGGTGTTTCTGTGCATAGAGAGCCACATCTGAGACATGAGCTGCTGGTGTTTGTTCTTCTGGTTCCTGCACCACTCTCCTCTCTGAACCCCTCTGCATCGAATAATACCAAAGTAAAGTTAGCGCGCTTCATGAGCTGCTGGAAGAGTCTTTCTAAAGAGTCGCTCTTTAGCTGGAAGACAATAATTCATCTTGCAGCAGGTCTTTTTTTTTATTCTAATGCACAATAGGCAGCACTTCACCAGCGGAGGGTCCCACTCGGTTTTCAATCAGGTCCTCTTTGGTTTTCTGAATGCGGGAGAAAATCTCCCTGAAGAGTTCCTTGTACTCCGGCTGGTGAAAGTCCTCCTCACGGTCCTCCATGTCCTTCAAAGCAGGACAAGTGGCGGCGAGAGATGCAGCGTGGACTGACTTATGGGTCAGCTCCTCTTCCTGCTGCTGCTGCTGCTGCTGCTGCTGCCCAAGGTGGCACCTCCTCAGCAGCTCCTCGTACTCCACCTGCAGAGCACTGTACTGAGCGTCCACCTCGTTGAGCAGCGAGATCCCGCGATACTTCACCACCTCTGCACGGCGCACGCAGGAGCACTCGTGGTCGTAGACCCTGTCGGGGGAGTCGGGCGTCAGGGTCGCCCTCATCAGCCGCTCACTGTCCCAGCGCTTCAGGACCCAGGGGCTTTTGGATGCAGGTGCTGGGCCTCCATCGTTCTCCTCCTCCGGCGGGAGGAACATGGCGTTGGGCAGCAGGCTGTGGACGACGTCCGGCCGGGTGGAGCTGGTGGAGGAATCGGATTTCCAGAGCTGGCGAAGCTCCTCGGACTCACGCTCCAGCTCAGACACTCGGGCCTGAAGCAGAGAGAGGAAAAGAGTTTATCAATAAAGCTTTATTGTTTGTGTTTTCTGACATAAACTAATACAGAGTTTAACCAGTAACGAAAAGATCCTTAGTTGCAGTTTGAATTGACTTGAAGGAAACTTGATTTTCCAGATATATTGAATTGTTATAGCTGGACCCTGAATGCATCGCTGACTTTCTTTAGATAAAAACCATGAAGTGACGCTTTGTGACAGTAAAAGTCTCGTTACACCATCACTCTTGTTTTCCTTTACTTTAGAGGACAGTGTTCCCTGGACTCCAAACAGACAAAATCACTTGTTTGTATATGTTTCCTCTTCAATCAAACAAACACAGGTGATGGATTTGTCTTTCTTACCCGACAGCCCTCCATCCCCACCAGCTGCTGCTCCAGCGCTGCGTTTTCACGGGCGAGCAGCTCGGCCTCTCGCTCCGACTCCTCCCGCCGAGCTCGCTCGCTGGCGAACTGGGTCTGGAGGCTGCGGAGGGATTGTCGTAGCGACGCCTGCTCCTCCTCGTGCCACGACATGTCGGAGGACTCCAGGCCGTCTGAGGGTTCGTCGTATTCGTACCTGTTCAGAGACACAGACGGTTAAAAAAAACGTTTTTCTGTGGTCTTTTATTTCTGGTTTCCTTTAAAGATATTTTTATATGATGAATGTTATAATTCAAGTTTTTAGTTTGTTTTTTTCAGGACATTTTCCTCAATTTTTCACTAATTCCCAATAGTTCAGAAATGTTTCTCCTGCTGATAAAGACCATGTGATACGGTCAAAATCTCCAGAGCAGGCGAGTAAGTGGACCTTGAGTGGAGATTGCTTTGTCAACTGTTTGATATAACTTTCATCATCACTATGCAGGCTGATAATTTGTTAATTATCCCTTGATGTGTTCTTTATAACGAGACTAAAGTGAAAGGTGAGGAGAAGTGCATCGTGGAGAGAGATGACAACGACATGTACCAAAGGTCACGAGCCAGGTTCAAACTCAAACGCTGCAGATGCATAATCGGACGTTTACAATTGACAGAAACGTTTTACTTTCCGGTAAATGGCAAGCAATCAGTGTTGGGGATTAGAATATTTAATATTTAGTTTTTGCTAATATGTACCCTATACTCTACTTTATCTATCTGTCTTGGATATCTGTGTTTTTTATTACTATTACTATTTTTATTGTTAAAAAAACTTGCAACATTAAACAAAGACAGTTAAAAGAACAGAAAATAAAAAAACAAACTTAAATATGGTCTTGCGCAATAATAAGTGTCTTTTTAATAACGTATATTTTTTCAAGTATATATTGTGTATATAAAGTATTTTTTTGCTAGAATACACCAAACCAACACACAGCTAACAACAAATCTGACAACAGAAAAAATAAAGTAGACGTTGGACTTTTAAAAGAAAAGCAAACTAAGCAAAGAATGAAGAACGTATCAGTAGAAGCGAGTAGATTAGAGAGCAGCTGAAGAATCAACCTCAGCTGAAGGGAGGTATTGAGACACGTTTCAGCCTCCAGCTCAGACTTTGACCTCTTTCCTTCCAACCTCATCCACCTCAGTTCAGACCTGTTTCACGTCTCTGTCGAGTTCATCAGTGAGACTCACATCCGTCTGATCAGGATGTTTTTGAAGAAGCAGTCCTGAAGACACACACACACACACACACACACACACACACACACACACAGACTAAACTCAGTGCACACACACACACACACACACACACACACACACAACACACACACACAGAGACTAAACTCAGTGCATGAAGCCGTCACAGGGCCGACAGGAAGTGACACATTCAGAGTAAGACTTGCTGCGAGTCAGTAGCGAGTCAGGAGGATTAGCACACAGAGAGCTGCAGCCACCAGGACTCAGTGGAAGATTTGCTGCTTCCCTTCTTGAAGCTTACAAAGAGCCTCCGGATCAGTGACAAGGCATTTAAGAGGGTTTTTTCTACTAGGTTAAGGACTAAGTTAATAACAAAAGTTCTTAAAATGGTTTTTTTAAGGCTCAATACATCAACAAGAGACACAAACACAAGTTATTATTATTTATAGGATTGTTAAAGGCAGGTGTCGGTCCATTAATCACCAGTTATTTGACTCATATTGAGGACGCAGATATTAGAGGGGTATCGATCTTTGCATCTGACTGCAAGCAAAAAAGATAAGTGTATTTCCTAAAATAATATCCCTTTAATTTGCTTGTTTTTTTCCAACAAGGAGTCAAAAAGCCAAATATGTTAAATCACACAACTTTTATAAAACAGAGAAAAGTAAGTATATCCTCATATTGAAGAAGCCGAACGAGAATATTTGCCATTTTTGCTTGATAAATGACGTAAACAAGGAATTCTTTATGAAAATGTACAACACTATTGATTGATTGATTGATTGATTGATTGATTGATTGATTGATTGATTGATTGATTGATTGATTGATTGGTTGGTCGACCTACCAACTGTCTCAGCATTAAACTCTTTCCAAGTAACTAAAATCCTTAATTTAGTTTGATCTAGAAATCAATAAAAATAGTAAAAAGTGTCTGAGGTGAGGTGACAGTTAACAGTCAAAATTAAAACCCCAAAATATTACATTCTTGTTGATATGTGACGGAGGAAAGCAGCCTTCTGTCCACCAGCGGATCAGCGGACGGAGCCCTGATGATACAAGCACAGCCTCCGAGCGTCCTCACCTGAGAGTGTTTTGCAGCTCTTTCAGGCAGGACACGCTCTGAGTGCTGCGCGGAGGCCACGTCTCTCTGTGCGGAGGCTTCGGAGTAGGAGACGGACTCAGCTTCAGCTCCTCCACCTGATGCTGCAGCTCCTCCACCTGCGTCTGCAGCAGCTCCACCGTCTCCGTCAGCCTGAGCAGAGAGCAAAAAGAAGGTTTGTTACGTTACTAACGAGGGACATTTTTAGTCCAAAACATTTGGATATCTGTCCATAAATGTCTTCTGGTCCCCAGTCTCACCCCTGGATCTTCTGCTGCGCCGTCCTGCTGTCCAGAACCAGCCTGTGGTTGCTGTGCTCCAGCTCTCGGGCCGACACGTCCAGCTGCTCGTACACTTTAGCGTGCTGGTCGTTGACCTGCCTGAGGAGGTCCACCTGCTTCGTCAGGTACTGGAGGAGGTGCCGGAGGGACGGGGGTGAGGGAAAGAGTGACAGGACAGTTTATTGTACTTCAACATCTGCTGAGATGTCTTTAATAACGAGACACCCAGTCTGTTGTTGCTATTTTTATTAGCTAAAATGACATTATATATATCACACTAAAATAAAATACAATGAAATGTTATTTATAAAGCACATTTCATATTAAAAGATGCACAAGAAAGAAAAAGGAAAACTAAAACTCATCACAAATAATTTATGTTTAAAGGAATAAATAAAAGATTTATAAAATTAACAGTAAATTGAGGTTAAAATCATATCTTAAACCTTTTTCTAATTAAGCTAAATGGCTAAATGTAATGTTTTTACTACAAGATGACAATTTAAAAAAAACAACTATAAAAAGTAGGTCAAATTACCAGCAGAATCAGTGGTTTCTAATCATTACAAACCCTATTATTAATATAATTTAGATGTTTAAGCTGCTAATTATATGTTTTTTTGATCATAACAGCTAAGAAAAAAGCCTAAAAGAAATGTAAAGAGCTATTCTACTTTTTGTTTTTCTTTCCCAGTCACACCTGAACGTCTCTGGGTCAGTAGCTCCTTTAAGTAATCATTTCTGTAAGAACAGGTTATCTTATCAGCTGTTGCAGCGAGGACACTTTGAACCTTTTCTCATCTACCAAACACAAACTGCAAAGTGAAAACAGGCCTGCAGTTCAGCGTCAGACTGCAGCGGTACCCTGGAGGTAAACGTTAAGTTAACACTGAACGTTGAATTGTTCACATGGAAGGCCTGATGTATCATTAGTGGCCTTTCTTTCTGGTGAGGAGTGGCAGTAAAGCAGGTAATTCATTGGCACGCAGGTCGGAATCAGACCTGTGACGTCACAAGTATCCAGTAAAGGTCTTAAGAGATTAAACTCTGAGTGTCAGCAGAGAGATTTAGAGCCAGATGAACTTTACACGACGAATTTAAAAGGAAGCAGTCCGGAAAACCTGCAGAACCTGAAGCTAAATATTGAATTTCTGTAACTTAAGTTTGAAACAGTTTGTACTGGGAATCCTGCATGAACCTCTCTTACATCTCTACAGCAAGGCACATATTTACACATAACAAATGTCATTTTCTTCATTTATTCACATTTATATTCTCTAGCAAATAATACAGAATGATTAAATTGGTCCATAATAACACTTAAATTGTTGCATTTAAATGCACAAACCCAATAACCAACCATAACTTCTGTTATTGAGACTTGATCCTTTAATATTGTTAATATGTTAAACTCAATTAATAATGTTTTATGTATTTATTTACTATAGCAGTGTTTTTTTTACTGCACTGCTTGATGAGTAGTTCTAGCATTTTTTTAGGAGAGTTTTTGATAAATATAAACACCTCAATTAAAGAGAATGCAGCTTGTGTTGCCTGAGGAGAGGGTGACGGGACATGTCCTCCCTTATCCCAAAAGGAAAGCTTCCCTTTTACACGGCAGCATGTTGTATTTTACTTTTAGGCTAATTTGGAGCTTTTACAATTTAATATTTACCTGTGATGGTACAATTTAACACAGCATCCAAGAGGGAATCAGTGCTTCATGAGCCAAGTGACACCACCCTCTTATCTACAGTAGACCCTTTCCCTTTGGTGAAAGATACAGAGCCGTACAGGTGAGCCAGGTGAGCCAGGTGACCGACACGCATCTCCTTACCTCGATCTCCTGCAGCTGCTCCTGGTTGGTGGAGTACATCTGCTGCAGACCTTGCTCCAGCTCCCTGTTTCGCTCCAGGAGAGACTTCCCGAGCTCGGCTGCCAGCTGCAGGTCTGCAGGAGAGACGGGTGAGGAGGCATCAGTGATGGGAGACAGGAGGACTTCACAGTGGAAGCAGCTTTGTGAGGGTTAGTTGTTGGTTGGCAGGAGTCCAGTAACTCATTGTTATCAAACTATATATGAACTGAATATTCAAGTATGTTGATAAGTAAGGTCTGCTGGCTCAGAGGTCCCTGCAGCCGATCCACCCGGTCACAGCTTCTTTCTGTCCTGACCCCTCAGTGGAGGAATGAACTCCCCACTGACCTCAGGACAGCAGAGTCGCTGCCCATCTTTAACCTCACCTCTTCAAGAAGTACTACCCTGAGCCTTCCT
Source organism: Anoplopoma fimbria (assembly GCF_027596085.1). NCBI lineage: Eukaryota > Metazoa > Chordata > Actinopteri > Perciformes > Anoplopomatidae > Anoplopoma > Anoplopoma fimbria. The sequence goes on from NC_072453.1 coordinate 18,130,550, forward strand.
CGTAGCACTTATTGCATTCGTATTAGTTTACTGCACTTATCCTATTCGTAGTAGTTTGTAGCACTTATTATATTCGTATTAGTCTGTTGCAATTATTGTTTTCGTAGTAATCTGCCTCTGCACTATACTTTTGCTCTGGTTTATGCTTTAAGATGCTTGTTTAAGAAAGGAGATGCACTTATGACTTCTGGTGACTAGTAGTTCTCTTGAATACCTATGTTGAATACACTTCCTGTAAGTCGCTTTGGATAAAAGCGTCTGCTAAATGACTGTAATGTAATGTAATGATAAGTAAGGTCTGCTGGTTATTTCTTATTTTACCTATTAATTAACCTGACTCACACAGTTATTATGAGTCTTACAAAAAAGCAAAAATGACACAACTGGGAGAGGAAGGGGAAGTGAATTCCACAAACAGCTCAGCTTCAGTGTGAAAGCAGGAGAAGGATGATGGAAGTGAGAGCCTCAGACACAGAATAAACCTTTTCTCTGCCGCATATGTGAGCGTCCTGCTGACTCCTGTGTTTCTGCAGCAGTCACAGCTTCATTCACCCTGAAACAGCTCTGACATTTCAAATAAAACCTCCTGACTGAAAACACTACATATTATAGCTCCAGAGAGCCACATGGACATTCTTACAAATTAACCTTCAGTGCACCTGCAGGGTTAAATAGTGCGTCTATGCAACACATACATTACATACATATACAAACACAAACTGGTGCTACAGAATGATGTGGTTCAGGTTGTGCAGAGACAAAGGCTGGAGGAAACTGTACCATGTTCAAGGTCTTGCTTGTCGTACCAGGGTTCCTCTTCTTTCATCTCGAATTCTTGCTCCACCACCATGTCCGTCAACATCTTCACGGTTAAATATTGATTATTAAATATGAAATATGTGCTGTTTGAGGATGCATCCGTTCATTGATCATTGCACGGTGATGGACGGCTCCTGCACGCCTGCAACCGGCACCTGTGAGCTCCTCTGCAGACGCACCGACAGATCCCAGTTTACGCACTGGAGACGCTCCCAGTCCGGACTTCAGAATAAAAGCGGCCAAAGGTGCAGCCAGGTATCATATATATTATATTCCTTTATTGTTATATTCCTTTATTGATCCCCATGGGGGAATCATCAACACACAGTAAATACACATACTATACAACTACACAGACAATAAATACACATACTATACAACTACACAGCAGCAGCTCAACTACAACTACACAGACACAGACAATAAATACACATACTATACAACTACACAGACAATAAATACTATACAACTACACAGACAATAAATACACATACTATACAACTACACAGACAATAAATACACATACTATACAACTACACAGACAATAAATACACATACTATACAACTACACAGACAATAAATACATATATACAACTATAAATACAACTATACAACTACACAGACAATAAATACACATACACAGACAATAAATACACATACTATACAACTACACAGACAATAAATACACATACTATACAACTACACAGACAATAAATACATACATACTATACAACTACACAGACAATAAATACACATACTATACAACTACACAGACAATAAATACACATACTATACAACTACACAGACAATAAATACACATACTATACAACTACACAGACAATAAATACACATACTATACAACTACACAGACAATAAATACACATACTATACAACTACACAGACAATAAATACACATACTATACAACTACACAGACAATAAATACACATACTATACAACTACACAGACAATAAATACACATACTATACAACTACACAGACAATAAATACACATACTATACAACTACACAGACAATAAATACACATACTATACAACTACACAGACAATAAATACACATACTATACAACTACACAGACAATAAATACACATACTATACAACTACACAGACAATAAATACACATACTATACAACAATACTACACAGACAATAAATACACATACTATACAACTACACAGACAATAAATACACATACTATACAACTACACAGACAATAAATACACATACTATACAACTACACAGAAATAAATACACATACTATACAACTACACAGACAATAAATACACATACTATACAACTACACAGACAATAAATACACATACTATACAACTACACAGACAATAAATACACATACTATACAACTACACAGACAATAAATACACATACTATACAACTACACAGACAATAAATACACATACTATACAACTACACAGACAATAAATACACATACTATACAACTACACAGACAATAAATACACATACTATACAACTACACAGACAATAAATACACATACTATACAACTACACAGACAATAAATACACATACTATACAACAAATATAAGTGTGTGTTTTATTTATTAATATAATTCTGGATTAATGCATATAATTAAACACATCGGTTTCTGTTGTTATGTATTAGTATTCTGCAATTTAAGGTCAGATAACCAAACATGAAAAGGAAAGGACACCAGGTGGACAGACGGGGAATCAAGGTGTGTACGGACAGGTAGAGGAGAACAGGTAGCTTAGCATTAATGTATCACCTGTGTTAAGCTGTGCAGGAAATGTTAGAAAAGCAATTGTTTCTGGAAGGAAGAAAACAAAATCCCATTAATGAAATATAATAATGTATAAAAGAGTTAAAACTGTTATTGTGATAGCAGGTCTGTTTAAAACACCAACCTTTGGAGAAAAAAACAACATATGTATCTTAATATACAAATATAGTTCGATTCAAACTATGATATTTATCCTCCATCTGTTTGTATTTTTTTTTTGCACTTCAGTGACGTCATGTGTATTTCATAGTATTTTGTGCTTTTATTCTGAAGATCATAGGCCTGGTTTCCGGGTCAGACCCGCGTCATCAGTCAGGTGACGCAGGCTCTGAGCGTCAGTTCACCACAGCTGCGCAGCGCACAGACACCCGGTGACCACACGGGGGCGCTGCAGCTCCAACACACCTAGAATCATTAGAATAATTAGATTTACACTGTAATACAATATAAGGCCATATAGTCTTTGTTAAATGATAAAGAAATGTATAAGAAAGATATTAGACAAGAGTTACAGATTTTTGAAATTGGAATGTAACCTATTATTGTTACACTGTAGATTAAAACATTAAAATATTATAAATCCAACTAAAGAACCACAACCATTGTTCATTTCTAAGTGAAATATTGTACTTTCTACTTTACACATTTGTGTATTTGACGGCTGGAGCGACCAATACAGATTATGATTTTACATTTAAATACAACAGTAATATACTGTCTGTAGTAAGAAACCTTTGGAACCTGCTTGTTTGTATTCAACAATTTTTATACTCGGATACAATTTCCAAAGTTACATTTGCAGTGGTACATCAAACTGAAAGACAAACTTCTTCCAGACATGAAAACATTTGTTTAAACTCTTTTATATGAAATCCATCTGAGATTGAAGCATGTATATTCAAACAATGTGGGCACTGTAGTTTTTCTCTTATTTTGGAGTTTGTAGTCCAACATTCAGATTTTTCTTCATCAAACTAAACGAGCACTAAAATCCCTTTTGCCTGGTATACAAAGCCCCATTCATGTTTTTAAGCCCTTTCCATTAAAATCACTATTTCAATAAATGTAAGCTGCATTATGAGGATGTGCATTTCCATCAGTAGGTGGCAGCGTAGCCTCATAATATGATCTGAATTCCCTGTTCAGCTCAACATTCCCAACATACAAGTCTGCCTTTCATTCAGACAAAGAACACAGTGGTTTACAGTAAAACATTTATTTCAACACAAAAGAAATAAACATGAAACCAACATGATTTTTTGGTACTTTTTTACTAACCGAAAGGAACCTGATTGGATAGAATAACAGACCACAGAGTTTTAATAACACAGATTCAGATTTCAGTTTCGTTATCAGATGCAGAAAGATGAATACATTCTCCATGGCGGCAGATGTTATCTCATCATGATGAATGATGAAGGCCTCAGAGGAGGATGACGAGTACAGCCTCAACCTCTTCACCCTCTCTGTCTTCCTCCATCACTTTCTTTTTCCCTTGAATTCATGCAAAACATACTTCTTTAACTGCTGAGCTCCGATGTGCTGTGTGTTTGTGTGTTGTGGAGTTTATTTGAAAAGCAAACTGTATTTATATATTTCCAATCAGTGGACTTCTCTGCTACACCGAACAATAAAATACCAAATTAAATTCGTCCTCCGCGACACTGAGCTCAAATGAACGTTGCTCTTTGTGCTGCCAGAGAAGTTGCCGGGGGCGAGGTACCGGTTCTTAACCGAGGACACGAGGACCTTTAGTCCTCCCTCTAAATTATAGCACCAGGTTCTGTGTAATGTTCTCTGACATGAATGTATTCTGAGGACTTAATAGTGCTCTTAATCAATAGCAGTGACTCGGTGATTACTCAGCTGGAAGGTGGCAAATTGTGGCCTCCACCTAATTGCATTTTTAGCCCAGCTAGCATCTCTCTACAGATTCAGACTCACATTTAGTGAAATAACTCGACAAATATTTGATGGATTGACATGAAATTCAGCGCAGGATGAATTTAAAACTCCCTTAACTTTTTAAAGTGACATTATCAGGTTAGAATTTTAATTAAAAATATCTAAAATATACCTGCAAAACAAAATTCATCCCATTAACCTCAGCTGGACTTTGTGTTCAGTGTGCTAATCAGAGAATTTCAGCATGCTAACATGCTAAACTATGATGTTGAACATAAAAAGTATTACACCTGCTAACATCACCATGTTAGCATTGTCAGTGTGAGCATGTTAGCATTTAGCTCAAGGCTCACATCTTTCAGTATTTGTCACAGAGAGGTTTCATCTCTTTTTCTTTGAGAGTATTCTGTTAGCCAATTAAATCATAAATACTGTCCAGGAATTAAAGGACTTTTACAATGTGTCACCAACCAGGAAGCTGATTTCCACAAACGGATATCATCTATCAAACACACTAACCCCGGGCCTCAGCATTCAGCCAGGTGGAGGATTAGCTGCTGTAACATCAGTGAGCGTTTCCTTTTCATCTCATATGTCCCCTCCACCCTCAGCGTGTCCCCTCTCTTCCTCCGCCATCCTCCTGATTTCTCCATCTCTGGTTTTTTGTGGCTGTCAGCGAGATGAGAGAATAGGAAAGCAGGAAGCACGAGCTCTCTGCGGGGCCTCGGCTTCTCTGAGTGATGAAATAGCTGTGATCTTTTTTTTCTTCTTCTGCAGAATCAACACTCTGTGTGTGTTCCCCCCCCAGCTACACTCACACCCATGGCCTTTTTTGCTTTTATTGATGCTCTATTGTCTTTTAATTTTTGATTTCATGGGGTGTGAAATGCAAAACGCCAGAATGGCCCCCCATGCTCTCCTTTAGCCCTCCTGTTATTTGTTTGTGTCTCAGATGCAAAACCAGCAATCCAATCATGTTTTCTCTGCTGCAGCAAAGGCATCTTAAAGCAGCACCATAAAACGTTTGCAAGTAAAAGGCTGTCAGATAAACTATAAGGGAGGAAATGGAAATATTACAGGGGTGGAGGGAACGCGAACAGGATGATTACCACTGTGCTCACCAACCCATTCACACAGTCCTCCTCCTCCCTGCGGCAGTTTGGGTTAGTGATGGAGTGGAAGCACTGACATTAACGGGCAGCAGCGACTGGTAATGATTCGTTAAAAGAGAGATTTGGAGGCTTTACTGATCTGTTTCCATACCAACTGTCTTAGCTGAACTGAGGATGGGTGTAATGGGATTTGCAGGAAGTGCTTCTGGGTAGAACTTCATCACACACACACACACACACACACACACACACACACACACACACACACACACACACACACACACACACACACACACACACACACACACACACACACACACACACACACACTATACATGTGACTGTGTGTGTGTGTGCTTGTTTTAAGTTAATCTTCAAAGCTCTTACATTTGGCAGAAATCCATCGTGACAGGCAGCGAGCCTGCAGCGTTTTAATTTGTTGTGATTTTTATATTTCACTGATTCTCGTCCTCTTCTTCCATGTTTTTTTTTTGTCCTCATCACCTTTTTGTTCTGGCCACGTATGCAACAAACAGTCAAGGATTGGGAGACACACTCGCATTGAGAGGAGCCGCCGCGTTACCATGACAACATCTACGCGATGCCAACTCTCATCCAGGATCACATATGGGCTTGTGTGGGGAATGGAAAGAAAAAGAGACAAAGAACCCTGCAGAAACAAACAGACACACATATGCTGTGTACTGTATGTGCATGCATTGTATTGTTTTATTATTGCTCTCGTCCAGCCATGTTGTTTACACGCCGAATGCAATAAAGAGGATATTAGGAAAAGAGAGGCGCAGAGATAACCAGAGAGGGAAAGATGATGATAACATAAATTGGATTTGGGTTAAAGATAGCAAACTGTTATCACTGAACACCGACATCAAAGGCATCGATGGCAAGCGAAACTATGAAACTTAAAGAGTTTAATTTCCCAAGTAATCTTGCACCCTGAGGCCCGTGGGTAAAACAAAACTCTGTGAAGTAGATGAATTTAGCTAATCTCTCTCCCACAGCTTCAGGGGATCACAAAGGCACAGGGACAGAAAATCACACTGGTGTCTAGTTCGGTGCTGAAACGGGGACATCTCCTTCCTCTGATACACTGAGCAAAGATGGATGTACGCCCCTGATCCCAAACACAAGACGAAAACATTTAACCAGCACCCAAGAGGAAAGTTTTAGAGGATACAAGGTGAAGAAACAGAGTGACTGACAGCTGTCTCCTGCTCCGATGGTTTCTGTTGTTGTGTGTGTGGATGAGAAGAGACGTGGCCAATGTGGCATCAAAACCCAGCAGACAGGACGGGTGATGGATGGTGTGTGAGACAAGATGCTTCACTCCAGTTCCACTAAAAGCAATCCAGTTAAAAGGTGACATGATTAATCAATTTGCCAATGTCAGGTCAAAGTTTCAATTTGTCCAATACCTTGGTTTATAACCAAATACCTGCAGAACTAGGAACCTTCCCATCATCCTCAGCTTTACTTTGCCCATCCATTTATCTCTGTCCAGACGTCCCTCTTTCCAGACCCTCCTAGGGGATCTTGAGGCGTGCCTAGGCCAGATGAGACATACAGTCTCTGCAGCATTTTCTGGGTCCAGGCCGGGTTCTCCTCACAGTTGGAGCTTCCTGGAAACCTCTAAAAGAAGGCGCCCAGAGGGAGAAAGCCTACGTTTTCTGGCAGAAAACCATGGTCTTACACTTTGGAGGTGCTGACTCTCCTCCCGACCTCCATCTGCAAAGACCTTAGAAGTAAATCTGAGGTCCCCAAACCGGACACTGTCCTCCCCAGTGGGACTCTGCCTTTGCCTGACAATTCCCCCAACCCCAACGCCTATCCTTTTGGGTGGTGGGCCGACAGGGCTGTACTGTGCTACTTAAAGCTAGCTACATAGCAAGAGTATGCTAGACAAAGCTAATAAAAATGATCCAACGGAAAAGCCCGGTCCAGTGTTGCCCACTCTCAAGAAGCTAGCAGCACTAGCTTGAAAAGCCCCTAGGAAGTCTCCATTTCATCAACACTGTCCCTTCAGCCCCCCCCACAGAGCCACTCATCCAAAATGATCATTGTGAACGTAAACATTGTCAGGTTATTGGCTGCATGATGAAGACTGCAGTGACGAGCAATGAGTGCACGGGCAGAATGTGAAGGCAGGTAGCTGAATGAAGTGATTGGGCGTCTTCATTCCTGCAACAGCACCAGATACTGAATCTTTTTCTTTTTGAGTTTGATTTATTGATTGCTGTCCGAATGTAATGAGAATTCCAACAAATATACACAAAAAATAGCTTTAATAAATGTTAGCTTAGCTAAGACAGTGAACATGGTAAACATGATGATACCTGATGCGGTTACATTCTCACTACGTTCACTTTGTCTTATGTGATAGTAAACAGGATGTCACACATTTTAATCGCATTTAATAGACTAAATCCTCAAGATTATAAATCTCTATGATTTTGCTTAACTCTGCACCTTGGTGGGATTGCATTTTTTGGGATCTGATCGGTTTTAAGTACACACACACACACACACATTGAAAAAAAAAAAAAAAAGCTGAGCTGCCCACTTCTCCCCAGCAGTGAGTCCAACATGCTGAGTGAAGACAAACCGTCCTGGCAGCCGGCTCTGGTTTTTATCTGTGCTGATCTGAAATGCTTCTCCTTGGATTGGCTTCAAATACACCATTTCGAAAAGCGAAGCACTGAGGCAATTTTGTCAACCGCTATAATCAAAATGTGTGTGTTTTTTTTGGAAGAGCTTTTGTCGCCATCAGCCAAAAAAATCTCTGCTGTGCTGATTTCATTTCACAGCCAGTTCCAGTTTGGGATGTTTCCTCATAAAGCAGATTATGTTGAGCAGGTTTACAAACAGGAGCTGCAGCTACAGGAGAAATAGGGAACATTAGTATTTTTCCATTAGTTAGTAATGAACACAGACAACTTTTTACTGATTAACAGCAGTTTGGATCTTTGCAGATTATTTTTGAGTGACAATATATTTACAGATAGGTGACAAAGTAAAGAAACCCCCGTCTATCTATTTACACATGCAGCAGTTTGACAAAATGATTGTTTTGCATGTCACAATCAAGTCTTTAGTGTTGGAAGTCTAGATTGAAGTCCAGGTTGGAAACTTCACGTCCTAAATATTTTGAGTCATTATGAGGCAATCACAAAATTAAAAGGGCATCTGCACTCAGACTGAAATATTCAGCTTGCCCTGCCAGTGTTGTTGTTTTTTGTCACAATTAACGGACCAAATCCATCTGTGATGTTTGGTTCATGAGATGTGAAGTTCAATGTTTAACTCATAGAGGCCACTGCAGTTTTTTTCTTCATGTTGTTGTCTGTTTTTTGTTTATCCACAACATAATCTTTACATCAAAATGTGATAATCCGCCGTGTCATCTGTCTGTCTGCTGCCAAACACTTTCTCCTCATGCAACATTAACGCACAACTGTAGCTGTAACTCACAATTTTAGCACCATTTAGCGTTTTATATATTTGGCTTTATTATATCAATGTTCATTTCGTGTCTCTTGAACTGCTGTGTTCTGTAATTGCACAAGATGAGATGCTACCTCTTATATCTTGGAAACACTGTTTATCATCACCACGTGGGGAACATGTGAAGTAAAAGGGATGTTTAAGGTTGTCTGGATTATTATTATTATTATAGAAAAATATATATAAATTTGTTTTCATACATCAAGTCTGTTTGTTTGACTTTGTGTTGGTGTGTTTAGTGACATTCATCAGCTGCAAAATTGTCTGCATAAATGTAAGTGATTAACCTGCAACAAAGAAAACCAAATTCATCAAAGATTAATCAGCAGCTGACAGGTATATATATATATATATATATATATATATATATATATATATATATATATATATATATATATATATATAGAGAGAGAGAGAGAGAGAGAGAGAGAGAGAGAGAGAGAGGCTGGTGGCATCGGGTTTTTGCAAAGCTCAACACTATTTCAACCAGGATTGGATCTGTGTGTGTGTGTGTGTGTGTGTGTGTGTGTGTGTGTGTGTGTGTGTGTGTGTGTGTGTGTGTGTGTGTGTGTGTGAGTGTGTGTGTGTGTGTGTGTGTGTGTGTGTGTGTGTGTGTGAGTCTGTGTGTGTGTGTGTGTGTGTGTGTGTGTGTGTGTGTGTGTATGTGTCTGTGTGTGTGTGTGTGTGTGTGTGTGTGTGTGTGTGTGTGTGTGTGTGTGTGTGTGTGTGTGTGTGTGTGTGTGTGTGTGTGTGTGTGTGTGTGTGTGTGATGTGTGTGTGTGTATATGTGTGTGTCTGTGAGTGTGTGTGTGTGTGTGTGTGTGTGTGTGTGTGTGTGTGTGTGTGTGTGTGTGTGTGTGTGTGTGTGTGTGTGTGTGTGTGTGTGTGTGTGTGTGTGTGTGTGTGTGTGTGTGTGTGTGTGTGTGTGTGTGTGTGTCTGTGTGTGTGTGTGTGTGTGTGTGTGTGTGTGTGTGTGTTGTAGTGCCGCACCCTGTCCTCCGTGCGTAAAACCTCCCCACGTACATCACCATCATCACACAGCAGCACGTTACATTCTCGCAGCAGCTCCCGGACAGGTCGGGCTCAGAGATGGGAGAGGAGCGGAGGCTGCTCTGCCTCTGACACACCGGGACGGAAGGATGGCTCCAACCAGCCGGGACATGCTGCTGTGCTTGATCGGAACCGCCTGCCTCTGGCTGCCGCTGCTGGCGGAGGTACGTACACTGCTGTCCGATGAGGAGGAGGAGGAGGAGGATGGGAGGAGGATGGGAGGAGGGATGAGGATGAGGAGGATGGGGATGATGGGGATGATGAGGATGATGGGGATTGATGGGATGATGGGGATGATGGGGATGAGGATGAGGAGGATGAGGATGATGGGGAGGATGAGGATGAGGATGATGGGGTTGAGGATGAGGATGAGGATGAGGTTGAGGATGAGGATGAGGTTGAGGATGAGGATGATGGGGTTGATTTTGCAATGTGGATTATTTGTTTTTGATGTCCCTGTCGTCCCGTGACTGTCACGCTTTGATGACCTGAGCTGCGTTTGACATAAAACCTCATTTGGTCGATTATTCTATTATGAATATGATTGATAAGCCTTTACCAGACTTCAGGGCAATGCAACCACATATTTAAGAACAGACTGGTGTTTTTTTTTTTGTGCTCCACAATAAAACTACCACATTTATGCCGGGCAGCATTTACAACAAAGCAGGTGCAGGTCGGTGCGTTTTAAAGAGCTCCTCTAATCTGCCTCTGAGCCAATTAATGGCGCATTGAAAGCGCATTGTGCAATTAAGAGGGCTCGCACACGCACACATGCATGGTCTCAATCACAACCCCTCCACCCTCCTCATCCTCATCATCATCATCCTCCTCCACCTCCTCCAGCCCCCTCGGCGGGATATCATGAGAGGAACCCGCCGAGGCTTGTCACAGCAGATCAGACATGTTGGAGAAGAAGACTAGTGTAGCAGGTGTAGCAGGTGTGGTCAGGTGTAGTCAGGTGTAGCAGGTGTGGTCAGGTGTGGGTCAGGTGTAGCAGGTGTGGGTCAGGTGTGGTGTAGCAGGTGTGGGTCAGGTGTGTCAGGTCAGGTGTAGCAGGTGTGGGTCAGGTGTAGCAGGTGTGGGTCAGGTGTGGCAGGTGTGGGTCAGAGCACCCTGAGGCACAGCTGCTCAGGTTCACTCATTTAGAAGACCAAATAGTTTAAAAGTATTTATTTTGGTATTCCAGCCGCAAAACAATAAATGAATGCTAAATCAAGCATTATTAATCAAATTCATTCATTTTCTAGTTTCTTTTTCCCCCATTATGTTGTGTGATGAGTGTGTGTTGTGCTAATGTGCAGCATATGAGCTGTACAGAAGTCATTAGTGGAGGATTTAATTAGACCCCCTTACACTGGAAGCAGCCGTGCATGTAGCACAAATAGCACACTGTAGATGAGTTTCAGATTCTTTCATTTCAACTTCATTAGACAAATGTTTTCATCAGGAGAAAAACTGAATGCAGAGGGAGACTGCCTAACATTGCAACTAAAAAATCAAAGATGTTCAAGAAGTACTACCCTGAGCCTTCCTCGTTGCACTTATTGTATTCGTATTAGTCTGTTGCACTTATTGTTTTCATAGTAATTTGCCTCTGCACTGTACTTTTGCTCTGGTTTATGCTTTTAGATGCTTGTTTAAGAAAGGAGATGCACTGATGACTTCTGGTGACTAGTAGTTCTCTTGAATACCTATGTTGAACACACTTCCTGTAAGTCGCTTTGGATAAAAGCGTCTGCTAAATGACTGTAATGTAATGTAATGTAATGTAATGTAATGTTCACAAGTAAACAGAAAGGAAACCAAACTGTGGAAATCAACCAATGGCCAACAGCAGTGATAGCTCCATTAAAACAGTAAGTTGTGGTTGTAAGGTGAAGTTGCCCGGATGGCTGGATCTACTGTCAGGGCCCCGCAGGCAAATGTACATGTGCAAGGAAGACATCTAAATAAATGGGCACAAATGCTTTATGTTTAAACCAACCAGTCCTTTAAATTAAAGAACACAATACTTCGTCCAGAATTTGTCTGTGCCTTCACAAACAATTGCAAATCACTGTTAAAGAAATAATCTAAAACACTCGGGTTCAGATTTGGTTAGGATTAGGCACAAAAAAAGGTTTGGTTACATTTAGAAAAAGGATGTTGGGTCCCGACCCACAGCTTCGTCACAGTAGGTTCTCACCGTTAACTCTCTCAGCACTGTTTTCAGTCGTTAGCACTGTTAGCTTCTAGCCACCGACTCAGCCGTCTCCATGTTGAGTGCCACGTCGAGGCAATAGACATTATCTGTATCGAGCACCTTTAAGGTAAGCGGGCCGTTGTCGTCATGGTTTCATGCTTTACAAAAACAACAACATTGACTGTCAACTGGAATCAGAATCAGAAGCTGTTTGTTGCCAAGTACGTTACACATGCAAGGAATCTGGCGTGATGTGATTAATTGGTGCGTACAGTAAATAACCAACACAGTGCAATAATAACGACTTAAAAATATGCAATAAAATATGGTAAACAAATAAGAGTATGTTAAAACAGGTATATTATATAATTAAAGTGTCATGATGTGCAGGGGTGTAAAGTGTAATAGATTGTCCTAGGGATGTAATTTTCTAGGTCAGCGGGGGTCCCGGGCGGGAAATGAACAGTCTGGTGTTTTGTTGACCCTTCCATCTTCACTGCAGGCTATGTGACTATGGACAGTACAGGGCTTTGTCATGGAACGTATACAAAAGACGTTTTGGGGCACGAAAGACTGATGCTGTCCTTCATCGTCGGAGGACAATATTGTATAAATGCCATCCCAACAGCAGAGAGCACCTGCTGTATCTGCTGTATACATTTGTCTGTATGCAAATCCACCAACCCTGTCCCCTAGAATTTACATGATATACTTCTAATATCAACAAAGCTGCAAAATGTATCCTCGCGCACCAAAAGTGTTTTTATAGGTCATGAAGCTAACATGATAGATTAGATGGCAGGAAACCTAAACTCAAAGCACTTTACCTTTTCACAAAATAGTGTTTCAGGTTTTTCAGGTTGAATCCAGGCGTGGTGCCCAAATCATAAAAGAGGAAATCTGCTGAAGACAAACATAAAAGATTACCAGAAACAACCGGTGAGGTCAACACAGTTTTTATCATTTAGCACTAAAAGGTTGGACTATAAACATCGGTTCTGCAGTAATGTATCTTGGTTCTTCATTTCTTCCCGTCCACCTTTACCGTCCCTGCTCTACTGTGTGTTTGTGTGTTTGCATGGCGATGCGCTGGACGCAGCTGTGAGAGCGTCATAACTGATTACCGCCGTAATCGAGCCGTGGGATTGATATGAACTGAGATATCAGCATCCATGTTCGCTACCACAGGTCACCTGGTCCTGCTGTAATATCATTACGCTGAGCAGAGAGGCTTCTGGGAGGCTCCTGCAAAGTGTGTTTCATACGTGTATGTATGTGTGTGTGTGTGTGTGTGTGTGTGTGTGTGTGTGTGTGTGTGTGTGTGTGTGTGTGTGTGTGTGTGTGTGTATATACATGTGTGTGTGTGGGGGGTTGTCGGTTGTCTGAAGAGCAGAACTCACCTGTGTGAAGGTGAAATGTGTCGTATTTCTCTGCCGTCACACAGGACTGTGACTGTGTGTGTGTGTGTGTGTGTGTGTGTGTGTGTGTGTGTGTGTGTGTGTGTGTGTGTGTGTGTGTGTGTGTGTGTGTACGTGTGTGTCCTCTCCTCTTCTGCAAGGTGCCCCACTGCTGTGTAGTGGTGTGACCTGATTTCTGAAATTGAAACCGACACTCTTCTGTCAGATATCATCAGATACTGTCTTGTAATATTAGTGAATGTGTGTGTGTGTGTGTGTGTGTGTGTGTGTGTGTGTGTGTGTGTGTGTGTGTGTGTGTGTGTGTGTGTGTGTGTGTGTGTGTGTGTGTGTGTGTTGTGTTTATTGTGTGCGCTCCGCTCTCACACCTGGGTGGCTTGTACCAGTTATATGTTTTAACTTTGACTGGTACTTCCTGCTGTTAATGAATGAACTCATTCACAAAAGCAAGTTAATTGTGTGAACACTCCTCAGTTTACAGCTTTTTCTTTTTCGTTCTCTGGTTTCTGGCTTTGACCTGAGAGTATTTCTCATTCAAGAATAAGTAGAAACAGCTTCACTGAGGCTGAAGCAGGATCCTGTAATAGAAAATGTCAATGACATTTTTTACTATACTGTTTAATAACAAGATGGATTTATCCTTTAGGTGGCCGTTTAAATGTATCGCATCCATGCAGAGAAACGTCAAATTTGTGCATGTTTCATCCAGATTTGTTTGCAGTTCCACAATGTCCTCACCTGAACAACGACAGCTCTGCTCATTTGTTATCGAACACCTAAAATGATGCAGACAAAAGGCAGCTTGTAGATATTATTGTAGAATATTTCCTGGTTTCTGTCAGGAGAGAAGGTGGGATTTATTTTATACAATCTTTTTTTTGGGACAAACATTTGCATCATAAATTGCATTTGTCAGGTATATTGAGGCCTATTTCTCTCCATTAATGAGTGACTTCATGTCACCAAGGTTTCTAAAATAATCTGCTAATTGAAAGGAAGAGAAAACATAACCGCCTGACCTCCACAGTCCGTCTTCTTGTTAGTCTGCGTCTGTTTCAATAACATCATGCTTGTTTGTTTTTTTGCCTTAAATAATGGGCTGAATTCTGACATCCTGGTCTTCTGTGTTCCCGTCTGCAGGTGGTGGCTGAGGACAGTTACTTAAACGAGGTGCAGAACTCCGGTGAGTGGGAGGTGTTACTCCAAACGCAGCACTCTCATCCTGTCCGTACTCTTAGCTATAAATCAAGCGTCCCTCCATCCAGCCTCTCCTCCTCCTACACCATCTCTCCCCTCCTGTACTCTGTTTTCTTCCCTTCAGTTTAACCCACATTCTGACTCAGACACTCATGAAAACCCTTCTGTTGACGCCTCTTCTGCGCTCTCTTTATCCTGCTCCCACACTATGTTTTTACCTCTCCTCTTCCCTGCGGCCTGCACCCCCTCTGCATTTAATGTCCCTCTTTTCTCTTCTTTCTCTACATCCCTGAGAGGAGTGGAGGCCATGTTGGGGGGTGGGGCGAGGATCTCCTCCTTCCTCATTTCCATCGCAGAAATATCTGTGCTTCTACAGCCGAGCACACATTGGCAGAAAATGACGTGCAATTACAAACACACCTCTAACGTATCTGCTAAACCAGCTAGTTCATGTGGAAACCACCTCAAGGTGCTCTAAAATAAAGATAAGCACCTGGATAGCAAGTACGAGAGTTCAGCAAATATTGCTCAAGATGCTTCTCTGCCTGCAGCTCTCCTTTGTATATATATATATATATATATATATATATATATATATATATATATATTGTATCAAAAAATTGTATCAGGTTCAACGGTGAAAAACAGTGAGGCAGTTTTCCCCATATTTATTATAATGTGTGTGTTTTTTGTGGAAGATGCCGTTTCCACACATCACCCACCCCCATACAGCAAGCCTCCGAGTATGAACCGTGTCAAATACTCATTGTGGCTGGGAAATGGATTATGGGTAGCGGGGAGACTGAGTGTTCCCATGGCGATGGGAAGAGTACCATTGTCGTGGCAATACGGAGGGGTGTTAGTGGCGAGTGTGTGTGTGTGTGTGTGTGTGTGTGTGTGTGTGTGTGTGTGTGTGTGTGTGTGTGTGTGGTGGGTCTGAACACTGCGGGTGTTGAGATGATTGAAAGACCATGAATGAGGCACACGTGACGAGGGAGGAGGAGATATTAAAAGTAGTGATGAGAGGGGAATTTAAAGCTGCAGTGAAGATATAATAAAAACAAAGAGAGACGTTTTAAAATGTCCTTATTTCCCTGAAGATGAAAACGTAGCCTGGTTCAGTTACGTAATGCTTCTTCACTTTATTAAAATTGAATCAAGCTGACTATTTTAGTGTTATTACCATTACAGATGAAATACAGCGTTAAAATGTTCTTACAACAGTGACAAGACATACATTTGATGTTATCATAAAAACTAAATCAGCATAAAAAGAATATGTCCAGTGGGAAGAGCACAGGGGTTATTGTCCCAGTAAGTCATGACTGAGCCAGCATCAACAACACCAGATCCCTGAAACTGAATTGTTAATTTCATTATTTAAACATGTGCTTTTTCTGCTGTGGCATGTCATAAAATCTTCTGTGAGAAAGGTCTGTTATGAGCTATAACATGGCCAACTTCCAAACACTGGACTCTGAGTTAATGTCTCTTTTTCATCATCAACATGAGTGACTGAATGTAGGCGCTAAAAAAAATAATATATCTATCTATTTTGTATTTTGATAATTGATTTATTGTTTGAAGCAAAAATGCTTGTTCCAGCTTCTCAAATGTGAGGATTTGATATCATAGATTTTGGACTGCTGATCGGATGAATATTTTCTGTCACTTTATAGACAAAATTATTATTAAAGTAAACACCACATGTGTATTTACACTTACAAGGAGTAAAAAAGTGTTGAATTAAGATGCATGTTGGTGAATTTTGATCATGTATTGTACGGTTATAGATACTCAATCATACATCAGAAAGTTTCCATAAATGAATAATACTTATTCCTCTTAAAAATAATGACTACTACGTATTTTCTGCAACTCTAGATAACATAAACACCACCACCTTACGTAATCACAAAGGGATCATTTGCACACTTTTCAGCTGTATTGTAGTAGTTTCTCCTTTTATGCATTAACTTCTCCTTCACCTGATTCATTCATTCCTTAATGTTTTTTGTTGACAAAAAATCTTCATTGCAATCAAACACATCAGTTGCATTTAAGTGAATATCACAAATCACTGATTATCTGCAACTGCCATTCACGACTGACAGGAACGATAATCATAGGACCCAAGTTTGAACCGTATTCATTATCACAAGGATTGAAGTAGGGATACAGTTCTTCAGCAAAGACACAATCAGTAAACGAGTAAATCAGCGTTTCAGTCTGTACGTCGTAGAAAGAAATCTGTCCACCGTCATAATCCACAAACACACCGACCCGCTCCACTTTCCCGAAGTGTACCGGCACGTTTGGAGAATTGAGGGTTTCAAACGTATCTTTTACGAACCAGATGGCCCAGATTCCACAGCCTCGTTCAAGCGCCTCCCTCCTCTCTACCGATGCCGTGTCCACACCCAGATTCCATTCAGTCTTTCCACCCACGAACACCTCGAAGTAAAACCTACATGACGAGAAGCCTCTCCGTCCCAGAACTGCGAGCTCTACAACATTTTGGGGTTCAGGTTCTGTTCTTTTTTCAAATCTGAACAAGTCTCGTACCGCACCTGTTTCTTGTCGATGAGCGTAGCATCGTCGGACCCGACGGTGCCGTCAGAGACTTTCTGTATTTCTGTGTTCATTTTACTCAGCAACTGTCGCAGCTGAGAGACTGTTTTGCTCAGAGAGTTCGATATGTGGCCAATCTCCTGCTGTCTGCTAAACCTGATGGTGGACAAGTCCATGGTGTGTGGTAGGATGGACGGGTTTGGGGAGAAACATAGCTGGTCTGGAGTCTGTTTCAGCTCCCTCAGCTTCATCGTTGTCTTCTGCAGCTCTGAGATCTCTCTCCTCAAACCGCTAATAAACCCATCTGCTTGTTCTTCTGCCGCTTTTTGCTTCTCCTCGATCACCGTCACAAGCTCCGTCTGGCTCTTCTGGATCTCAGAGACCAGCGCTGTCAAGTCCCCCACGCTGTCTGCTATCACACCCTTGGTTTCTGTCTTGCTTTGTTCTACTGTCACAATCACTTCTATAACTTTATGCAGCCTTTCCTGGATCATCCCTTGCACTTTGTCTTCAGTCTCCCCCAGAGAATCCATATTCTCTTTGTTAGAACGCTTCACAGGAACAACATGATGGTTCATGTGCCGCAAACCAGCGCAGACGTCACACAGCAAAACCTTGTCGTCCCTACAGAACAACGTCAGGAGTCTGGTGTGCTCCTTGCAGATCCTGTCCTTCAGGCTCGACAAGGGCTCAACCAGTGTGTGTCTCTTCAGGCCGCCAGCTCTGCCATGAGGCTCTAGATGGATGTCGCAGTAAGAAGTGAAACACTCCAGACAGGATCTGACAGCCTCTCGCTGGGTGTCGGTACAGATGTCACACAGCACCGCTCCACCACAGCCAGCCTGATGTTGGTCCAGGCTCCGGATGTGAGCGTCTGTCACTTGAAGCGACTTGAACTGGGATGTGAGCCCTGAGATGAAAGTGTTGACCTTGAGGTCCGGCCTCCTCTCAAAAGCTTCCTTACAGACCGGACACTGGCTGACTGGTATGTCGTCCCAGTAGGACGTGATACAGGACATGCAGAAGTTGTGTCCGCACGGTGTGGAAACGGGGCGAGTGAACACATCCAGACAGATGGGACAAAGAAGCTGATCCTCAGATAAGAGACTGTTGCTGGAAGCCATTTCTGTAAAAAATGAAACAAAGAGAAACGGATAAATGAAGGCAGACGATTCACACAAACACAACACAAAGCTAAGATTCAAAGTTCATTCTTGACCTTGGAAACATCAGTTGCAAAAAACAATCTTACTACAAAGTATATTGAGTAACTATGGTGGAAAGTATTGTAACAGTATACAGCATACTGAATATTGAACTGCAACTATTTTGATAATCAAATTGTTTCAGTCATTCCTTTTTAGCGAAACCATCAAAAGTAAAGTGGCTTTGTGAAAACCTGATAAACTGAATGTCTTTGGGTGTTGCTGCTCGTCCCAAAAAAACAATGGACGAAATGATTAATGAATCAAGGAAGTAACTGTTCGATTAATCATTCGGACAATATTTCTTAGTTGCGGCCCTAAAGGCATTTCCTACCTCACACTACTTAGATTATTTTGAGCAGTGTGAAACCTGCATTGTTTCCATCGTCGTCACGGACATGAAGACCGTGTAATATTAAAGATTATTAAATGGACTTTGTGTTTAGAGTATTTATTTCACAAGTCAACAAGTTTTTTAATTATTCTTGAGAAAGCAGCATTTACCAACAGAACTGTTCTGAAAACAGAGAGGGGGTCAAAACTACAACACACACAACATAAATCTCACTTCTATGCGTTATTAATAAAGGTTTTTCTCAGTGATGGCTACTTACGTCTGTTGTTGTTGGTGTCGAGGAGAAGTAATGACAATGGAGATCATCGTTGTTTCTCAGGAAAGAATTTGCTTTCAGTTTCTTCCTGTATCATGTTACTTAAAGACACAGACACATGTTTTGTTTGTATGTTGGGTCCAATGCTTTTTTTTAAGGTTTGGATACCAGTGAGGTCTGTTTTTGGACCCAATGTCTGAGTGTGCTCTGTGTGATTTGTTGTTTGAGGATATACTTCTGATCAAGCTGGCAAGAAAAGTTGTATTAAATTAAAGATCAAACACCTTTAAAGTTAGTTTTAATAACATTGACAAGACATACACTTTGTGTAACCATAAAATCAAAATCAACACAAGAACTGACATGACCCCTTCTATAGAAAAACAAAAACACAGAGTTTTTACTACGTTTTAATCAGGGATGCATCAATAATGGAGATCAGGCTGATACTGACTCAGGTAGGTGGATTGGGTATCTGTGACGATTGGGCTGTTTCCTTTACCTCCTGCTTAATATTGTATTTAAACTTAATAATGAATAAAGGTAATGATGCGTTTGTTTTTCTATATAAAATAACAATTTGTATCTAAGGCACATGCTTTACATATTTAATGATTATAAAAAGCTGCTTCATCAAAAACACCCTTTTTTTGCAATTTAACACATCAGTAGCATTTAAGTAAAAACCCACAAATTATTCCACCCGACCGACAGGAACAATTATCATCGGCCCAAAGTTTGGACCGTATTCATTATCACAAGGATTGAAGTAGGGAAACAGTTCTTCAGTAAAGACACAATCAGTAAACGAGTAAATCAGCGTTTCAGTCTGTACGTCGTAGAAAGAAATCTGTCCACCGTCATAATCCACAAACACGCCGACCCGCTCCACTTTCCCAAAGTGTACCGGCACGTTTGAAGAACTGAAGCTGCTGATCCTATTCTTTAGGAAGCAGATGACCCAGAGTCCACAGCGAGGACCCGGAGCAAGCGCCTCCCTCCTCTCTACCGATGCCGTGGCCACGCCCAGACACCATTCAACCTTTTCACCCACGAACACCTCGAAGTAAAACCGACGTGACCAGAAGCCTCTCTGTCCCAGAACTGCGAGATGTACTGTAAACATATTCTGGTTCTGGTTTAGACAAAACCCTGAACCCGTCCCGTAGCTCACCTGTTTCCTGTCGTCAGATATGGTGAGCAGAGGGTGAGCTGTGTCAGGATCGAGCACAACGTCCACTTCATACTGCTGCATACATCTCAGCAAAGCATCGCTTGACCCGACGGTGCCGTCAGAGACTCTCTGTATTTCTGTGCTCATTTTACTCAGCAACAGTCGCAGCTGAGAGACTGTTTTGCTCAGAGACTTCTGTATGTGGCGTACCTCCCCTTGTCCGTTAAAATGTATTGTGGACAAGTCCATGGTGTGTGGTAGGAAGGCCGGGTTTGGGGAGCTCTGGAGGAAACATAGCGGGTCTTCAGTCTGTTTCAGCTCCCTCAGCTTCATCGTTGTCTTCTGCAGCTCTGTGATCTCTCGCTCCATTCCTCTAATAAACCCATCTGCTTGTTCTTCTGCCGCTTTTTGCTTCTCCTCGATCACCGTCACAAGCTCCGTCTGGCTCTTCTGGATCTCAGAGACCAGCGCCGTCAAGTCTCCCACGCTGTCTGCTATCACACCCTTGGTTTCTGTCTTGCTTTGTTCTACTGACACTTTCATGTCTCGGACCTTCTGTAGCCTTTCCTGGATCATCTGCTGCACTTGGGCCTCAGTCTCCCCCAGCAGAGCCTTCATCTCTTTGTGCTCGTGCGGCACGGAAACAACATGATGGTTCACGTGGCTCAAACCAGCGCAGACGTCACACAGCAAAACCTTGTCGTCCCTACAGAACAACGTCAGGAGTCTGGTGTGCTCCATACAGATCCTGTCCTCCAGGCTCGACAAGGGCTCAACCAGTGTGTGTCTCTTCAGGCCGCCAGCTCTGCCATGAGGCTCTAGATGGATGTCGCAGTAAGAAGTCAAACACTCCAGACAGGATCTGACAGCCTCTCGCTGGGTGTCGGTACAGATGTCACACAGCACCGCTCCACCACAGCCAGCCTGATGTTGGTCCAGGCTCCGGATGTGAGCGTCTGTCACTTGAAGCGACTTGAACTGGGATGTGAGCCCTGAGATGAAAGTGTTGACCTTGAGGTCCGGCCTCCTCTCAAAAGCTTCCTTACAGACCGGACACTGGCTGACTGGTATGTCGTCCCAGTAGGACGTGATACAGGACATGCAGAAGTTGTGTCCGCACGGTGTGGAAACGGGGCGAGTGAACACATCCAGACAGATGGGACAAAGAAGCTGATCCTCAGATAAGAGACTGTTGCTGGAAGCCATTTCTGTAAAAAATTAATAAACTGTGACATTCATTTTCTGTACCCTGTGTTTTTCTTGAATGCATTTGCAGTTCCACTTTCTCCCTTTTGGATATCTGATAAACTTAATGTCTTTGGGTTGTGGACTGCTGGTCGAAACAGAAATAATCA
Organism: Anoplopoma fimbria; assembly: GCF_027596085.1. Taxonomy (NCBI): domain Eukaryota; kingdom Metazoa; phylum Chordata; class Actinopteri; order Perciformes; family Anoplopomatidae; genus Anoplopoma; species Anoplopoma fimbria. Next base: position 18,152,466 of record NC_072453.1, read on the forward strand.
TTATAAAGTCATGTGTGATTGGGCTTTGGGAAAGTGGGCCTAGAATCTTTCATTCTTTTCTGATATTTTATGGAAGTGAAAATAATCTTAAATTGTAGCCCGAAAATAATTTCCTACCACTAAGCATTTACAACACCAGTTTTACTTGGATGAAACCTGCATTGTTTACATCCATGTTTACCAGTTTGCAGTCCTTTGTGGGCAAACACCACCATCAATAGTGTGAAACACCAACACCACACGTGTACAAACTAAACAGGGACCGCGTCATCAAAACAATTCTCAGTAAGAATAAGTTAGAGCGCCTTTAGCTTCAGTATTGGAACATATTTCAGAGTAAATGGAAAATGTGGCTTTAGTTATGAGAGGGATTTAAATCATCAAACATACTGTAACAGAAAAAGAGAAGGATTTAGATTAGAAAAGGGCTCAAATATACATATATATCTATTTGTACCCATATTTGTTATGCAACCAAGAGGGTCCACGTCAGCTTGAAAGCTGAAGTTCAAAGTTCATTCTTGACCCTAAAAACAGCAGTTGAAACAAACACCAAAAGATAATCCAATAATATCTGTGAAGATGATTTGAAAGCTCCAGAAAAGCTAATAAATAGAACTATTGGTGAGTTTCTTTTTGTTTGATCAACTGCTGAAGAATCAAATTTGAAACTCAACTGTACGAAATGTTCTTAAAGTGTGCTTGAGAAGGCAGCATTTCCCAACAAACTGCTCTAAAATGGCGAGTTGGACAAAACTACAACATACACACGACATAGATTTCACTTCTTATGTGTTTACAATGAAGGTCTGTCCTACTTACGTCTGTTGGTGTTGTTCTGTGAAGGAGAAGTAATGAACAAGACCCTGGTTGTTTCACTTTGCTTTCACTTTCTTCCTGTGTCATGTTTCTTAAAGAGACAGTCATATTTTTTAGCTTGGATAGCAGTGAGGGTTGGTCTTGGGTCCAATGTCTGAGTGTGTTCTGTATTATTTATTGTTTAAGGATAGATTTCTGTTTTAGTTCAGTACATTTCCACCTGATTGATTTCCTGTTCCTTTGACTCGCTCTCTGCTTCCTCCTTCTGCTCTTCTTCTTATCTTCCTCCAAATTGGACCCTGTGTGTGTGTGTGTGTGTGTGTGTGTGTGTGTGTGTGTGTGTGTGTGTGTGTGTGTGTGTGTGTGTGTGTGTGTGTGTGTGTGTGTGTGTGTGTGTGTGTGTGTGTGTCTGTGTGTCTGACTGTAATTTAGTGTGGGTTTCTGTCCCGGGCACTATGCAGCAAATCTGTGAGTGTGTGTGTGTTGGGCATGAGGGTTGCACTGTGTAGATAATTTTCCAGGACGGCCGAGCTGTGTGTGTCGAAGAGATAAGACCGTTGCTGGTCACTGAAGCACCTCTGCCATTAATCATAGTTTAGTAGCTGCTTGGCCTCGAAAACCCCCTTAAAGCTTCAGTGGGTGCAGAGAACGACTGAAATCCTTCAAAGAGCGTAGAGACGGAAAATGCTCCCCTACAATTAAAAATCAACATTTGTAAAGGAAGGAAAGGAGAACAGGCTGCTAGGAGGTAAAGAAATAAGTAAGGGAATAATTAAAGAACAGCTGGAAGCAATAAAGAAAGAGAAAAATAAATAACAAACAACAATACAAATACATTTTTAATACTTATAAATGTATTTGTATTCTATCCCGGAGGATGAACCCTAATGACGTTGGTAATCCCAGTTTTTTCCTCTTAGTGCTGTCGACAGGTATTTTTGGCTTTTATTGAAACATCTAAACAATTACAGGATGGATTTCCATAAAATTGGGTGCATAATTTATTTAATAAAAATGTCCTGTATACTAAGAAACAGTTGTTCTCCATCCAATCTTCCATCCTGGTTCTATGAATTTGTTCAAAACTACCTCCGAGTGCGTTTATGTTCCTTTTCATTAATGCTGGACGCAGGTCTTCGTTAGGCCGCGGTATAAAACCTGCTCTATATTTTGTGGCCTAGTTTTGTTTCACTTTGATGTCAGCAGTTTCACTCTCAGTCTGTCTGAGCTTGACTCACACATCTCCTTCGTCTCCGAGAAGATTACTGGAAGTGTGTGATCACCTCCATGTTGAGTAAAGGGCGCTGGTTCAAGGTTATGGGAATTTCACCAGTTCAGCGTGGATCAGCGGGTAAATGCCTTAGGAAGGATCCAGCTGTGGCAGCGGACAGCATGTGAGAATCATCATGTAAGCCTTTATGCTCTGATAAAATACAGACATGGGGATTATGTGACTTGAATAAGAGCAATTCCACTCCTCTCTCCTCTCTCCTCTCTCCTCTCTCCTCTCTCCTCTCACTTCTCCCAAACTTTCCCCCTCTTTTACTCACATTGTCCGCTCTGACCCAAATCCTCTTCCTTCATCCAAAACATCTCACTCTCCCATCTTCCTCATCACATCCTCACTCTCTCCCCGCCCTCCTTCTCTTTGTGCAGTGCCTCTGTCCTGCTCTGAGGGATTCACAGAGTTGGGATACTACAACGGCACCGTGTCCCAGACGGACTCTGGCGCCCCCTGTCTGAAGTGGACCGAGTTTCCAGACTACGTGATGCAGTATCCGGGCCGAGGGCTGGGCGACCACAGCTACTGCAGGAACCCGGACCGAGAGTCCAACCCGTGGTGTTTCTTCAGACAAAACTCTGGAGCCATCGGGTGGGCCTACTGCGACTGCCACCAGGGTACGGCCTCATATCACCTGGAATGAACTTTGATTCTATATCACTTCTTTAAGACAAAGTGCTTCACCATTTAGAATAAAACACAGATAAACAACAAAATGCATTATTAAAAAACAGTAAAATGTAGAAAAAATGCAGTGGTTCTCATTAAATAAATACAATTTAACAATTTAATTTCTATCAACCTTAGTTGAAACAGCATAACACAATACGGATATTGTTTAAATTAATCTGATACGGGCTCTGGACTCCTGACTCCTGATTTTTCTGCTGTCATCTGAAATTAATTCACCTGCACACTATAAAAGAGGGGAATACATCTTTGGTTCATCTGCCCATAATTTGTAAACATTTTATGCAAATTCTGACCAAGTGGAGGCAGTTTTTCTTCAAGGGGGAATCACTGGTTTATAAAATGTCAGAAAATGTCAATAATGCTGGTCACAATTTCTCAAGTGACGTCTGCAAATTCATTGCAACCATTCTTAACCCAGAGACATTCAATTTACTATAATATAGAACAATGGATTCATGCTTGATGAATAGCTTAAAGGTGCACTAATCAAAAATGTTATGTTTATATAGGATCATGTGACTGTGTTACTGTTTTAGTGTATTTTGGATAATTGTTTTTGGTCATCTGGCCTACAAATTCTGCTCTTGTCAGTCTTGTCTCCAGCAGCAGGCAGCTGTTTTCAGTGAAGAAAGAAACCCAGACAAACCAAAAAAAACAACACATCTGTACAGCTCCTGCTCTGCAGCTAAATGCAGACAGACAAATGTACCGACTGGATGGTGAAGCATTTAGCAGCTAAAGAGCCAGAGATTTCCCTCAGGAGAGAATGTAGATCAGAGCAAAGCTAAAAGAAGATATTAGACTTAGAGTCATCAAGTTACCTAAAACGCACAGTGAAATAAATACTGATGTTTCTCGGTGTCATGACAGCTTGAATATATTTGTCATGTTGTGTTTAGAGCTTGTTCTGCAGCCCCAAAGTGGCCCAAAAAAATCAATAAATGAAGCTTTAAACAATTAATAGATGATGTAATGGAGATACTGCTGGTGAATATGCTGCTTTTTGTTTTGTAAACAGTCTCTCGTCTCTTTCTGGTTTTAGGTGCAGCTCGTCTGGTGGGCAGCTCGACCTCCGGCAGCGGGCGCGTAGAGGTCTATCTGAACGGCCAGTGGGGGGCGGTGTGTGACTCCCACTGGTCGGACAGAGACGCCAGCGTGATCTGCAGGCAGCTGGGCCTCGGGTAAGAGAAGACACACACAAAAAAACCTCCTCCTCATTCAGAGTTGATGTTTCACCACCATTTGTTCTTACTCTTATTTCAAACAGTGACATCGGTGCGGCGTTGCAGCAGTCTCAGTTCGGCTCGGGCTCCGGCCTCTTCCACTACGAGCGTCTGGGTTGCCGCGGTGACGAGAACACTCTCAGTAAGTGCCGGAGCAGGACGTTCGTCACCGGCGACTGTAGCCATGGCAACGAGGCAGCAGTGGTGTGCGCGCCACCAGAAGGTCAGTGTGACTTCCACGGTGTCATGACAACCAAACCTGAATACCCCCCCCCCCCACCCACCCAACACACACCTGAGAGACACCCAGAGATTTATCTTTACTTTTGTTGAGAGATTTATTAAAACCTGACTGTGTAGTAATATTTTATGCTTTCTTACTTTGTTAATGTAAATTATTACACTCACGCTAATAAAGGAGAATTTAAGGATGAAGGATGCTGTTTGACCTACATAGGTTTATTTCTACACCCTCTCTCAGGAAGTGGCCCTCCGCTGCGATTGGTCGGAGGCGAGGAAGACTTTGAAGGTCGAGTGGAGGTGTTTCACGCAGGGAGGTGGGGCTCCGTCTGTGACGACCAGTGGGACGACAGAGATGCTGAGGTGGTGTGCAGACAGCTGGGTTTTGGGTACGTGCATCAGGGGTGTTTTACACCTTCACACCTTCACACCAATATAACAGATATGTGTGGGAGCATTTAGGGCCCTTTCATACACAGATTCTTCCCCAGCAGCCCTTAACGACGGGGTTCATGCATTAAATCACACCTCAAGCTGTGTGTTGTAGTGAAAAAGAAACATAACAATTTCAGTTTTGTCAATGAAAACTGGGGACATTTCTTAATCATCAGATTATATTGAACATTTCAGTCAATCTAGTCGAGCCAACATATTTCCTTCCACTATTGTTGTCATTGTTTACTTTGCTGTGAGTAACTCAGTTACATTGAGTTCTCCTGATTGAGCTCATTGTGTGCTGCAGGTGAGCTCCTGATATGGCGCCACTCAAACAGCAGCAAATCAAATCAAATGCTTTTGTTTGGGACTATTTTCAGTTGTGAATTAATACACACACTTTGGTGCTCTAGTTAGTATTTACAGCAGCAGGAGAGCATGAAAAACTTGAGTTGTGCTTCAAGAAGGGAACCGTTCTATTAGCAGATTTATTTACCAAGCCTCGGAGCTAAGGCAGCATATTTTGTTAAAGACAGAGATGTGAGATAACATGTGATTTTGTAATTGAATGAAAGGTTTGACCACTACAGCTGTGTCTGTGGAGTCTCATAAACCAGTGAGGGTTGGGCACGTTATGTGCATGACACGAAAATAAAGAAATGAGCATGTTAGGGACTTTCCTTTCATTCAGTCAAAAGCTGAAGAAAAACCGCTGGAAAGCACGTTGGTTCACGTTGATTATATTTTAGTTTTTGCAGGTGTTTCCCTACACACACACACACACACACACACACACACACACACACACACACACACACACACACACACACACACACACACACACACACACACACACACACACACACACACACACACACACACACACACACACACACACACACACACACACAGTATGTTTCCGCTGCAGAGGAGATGTAACATCCCAGACAGCTCTGCGTGTCAAACAGATGAAGCTGTGAAGAGAAATAACTCCGTCCATGTTCAACATTAGGTTGCATTTCATGTCCTCTAACACAGTGGGACAGCTCGCCATCTGTGTCTGTGCCTCTGAATAATAGATGTTTTTGATGCTGATGCACAGGTTCTCACACAGCTGCACACAGGCACTGATGTGTTTTTTACACTTAAAGACTAAATGAAGTGATTTGTTTTCTTCCACCTGGATAGTTTTATTTTCCTGCAGTAGGTTTGTGTGTCACACATTTACACTTGTTTCTACACAAGCTAACAGTCAAATGTGGTTTATATGGTGATTGGTGTCAGCTACCTACCCCAAATCTCATTTGAATGGAGAGATGTACCGCTGAGGGATGGGTTTGAATAAAAATAAATAAAAAGAATTCTTGAAACACCTGAACAACTAGCACAGATCAGCTGTACACAGGAGCAGGAAGGCATGGACCCACACAAACACACAGAAATGCCTTTTGTAGCATTTCAGCATCAATAAATAATCACCACTTAAACATCCTTGAACAAGCTATTCATTATTTATTTGAATGATCCGACTTATTTTGGATATTTCAGAGTGTTTTCTTTTTCTATGTTCTTCTTTATCTCATGTTTATATTCAGTGCGTAGGCATTTATAGAATCAATATGCATCTGAGAGGGTTTGTAGTTTGTAGATGATGATGTTGTGTCTCCGTTGGTGGAAATGTCATTTCGGTCCAGACTGAAACATCTCAACTTCTTTTAAACGTATTGACATTTACTACAGACATTCATTATTCCTCAACGATGTATACTGAAGACAGAGTTGATCCTCTGACTTTTCCTCTAGCACCACCATGAGGTTGAAATGTATGTTTTAAGTGAAATATCTCTAACTATTAGCTGGATTATCACGAAATGTCATGCATATATTCATGTTCCCCTCAGAATGACATGCAATAAATTAAGAGATCAATTAACTGTCAATCTTGTGCCGTCATCAGGTCAAAATCTGAAGAAATAAACAGTGCATATCTGTGTTGTAGGGGTGTTGCGAAGGCCTGGTCGTGGGCTCACTTTGGTCAGGGTTCAGGCCCGATCCTGTTGGATGCCGTGAAGTGCACAGGAAACGAGCTGTTCCTGGACCAGTGTCCCCATGGCGACTGGGAGCAGCACAACTGTGACCACATGGAGGATGCTGGGATCTCCTGCAGCCCTTATACAGGTACATGTACAGCACACCGTTTACTGAACACGCTGATGGCCTTCAGGCTGCTATTTATAGCTCCTGAACATCAATAAATCATTACTGCATGAAGCAGCAGCATCCTCTTTGTGTCAAGCAGGTTTATGGGAACTGATGGGTAACATATCTAGTGGCATGAAATAACATCTATTCATCAAAGTAATATAAGATTAATAATTAATGCAAAATGATACATAAGTGTCTTGCCTCATGTTTGCATAAAGGATTTTCCATGAAGTCAAGTATATCTGCCTTCAATCACGTTTACATTTACATCTTTATAACAGCATCGATGCATCAATATGAACCTGTTTCAGATGGTGTGGTGCGTCTGGTTGGAGGAGACAGTCCCTGGGAGGGTCGGGTGGAGGTTTTCCACAACGGTGACTGGGGGACGGTGTGTGACGACCGCTGGACCCAGCAGCATGCAGAGGTGGTCTGCAGACAGCTGGGCTACAGGTATGGAAACACTTCTACGATGACTAAACACAAATTCTTCTCTTTCCTTTTGTTTTAAAGTGATCTGAAGAGTAAAGAGAAGACTGTAAATTAAGCACATTCTTAAAAAGTCAACAGTCTGGGCCAGCAGTGGGGTTGGTTATATAGTTCTTTCATCCTCTTTCTCTAATCTGTCATGGTTTCACTGGTTTTGTTTTTGAGGCGAAATTGCAAAATTAGTTGTTGTTTGCAGAATTTTGTGAGAAAAAGATAACATGCATTTACAAAAATTGAATTATATTATAAGTAACTTGTAAAAGCTAATTCACTATTAAAGGGGACATCATTTGAAATTAGGAATTCTTCAGTGGCTGTGCTCATACATTTGGGTGTCTGGAGGGACTACCAATCCACAAACTGTAAAATAAGACAACCCAGTCAATTTTATTTTGTGTTCTTCCTGGATCAGAAAACATGTGATGAAACAAACCAATCAGATTTAGATCTCCTAAATGTCACATGCAGGTCACATCTGAGTATCTCCACCCACTGCTAGAGAACTACCTTTGCAAAGGTGGACCATATTTTTAGTGCAGAAAGGCTTTTTCAGGAGAGGATTTAAAGAAACATGAAAGTGGTAAAATAGAGCATTTCAGACGGAGGGTGGTTACAGTTATATTTAGACAAACAGTACAAGAGAACATCAAAGTATGTAAACTTGTTCTAGTAGGAGCCCAAAAAACAAGAACAACCCCAAAAAAGAGCATAATATGTCTCCTTCATAAAGGTTTCTGTTACCCAAACATAATGATGCATTATTATTATTATTAAAATGTATTACAGTACTTTAAATCTGTTCAGGTAAATGATGTGATGAATTCTGCCTGATGAAAGCCAACAGAGATGTTTGTTTTGTTTTCAGTATATGAACGTGAAAAATGTAAAACTAAAAAGACACATTTTTCACTTGGAGTCCAGAGTACAAACCTTAACCTCTTCTCCACCCTCAGGGGTCACGCTGAGGTCGTATCAGATGGGACGTTCGGCGAGGGCGTCGGTCTGATCCTGCTGGACGACGTCCACTGTGAGGGATCCGAGACCTCCCTGCTGGACTGTCCACACGGGATCTGGGGCCGCACCGACTGCTCACACAGTGAGGACGTTGGGGTTCGCTGCAGGAAACAGTCCACCCAAGAAACCAATGAAGTGCCGGTTATCGCACATTCCACGGGTAAGAGTTCAGATGAGGATATTCAAACTGGGCTAGTACACCACTTCATTTTTCTGTATTGTAATTTTACTTTGTGTGTTTTGACTGTGCACATGACATCTGTTGTCCACGGCCCGGACTGCTGTCTTACATTTTTTGAGTTTTAGTTCATTTGCAAAGCAATTGTAGTAAGAAGAAGGAAGGACGTGGGAGAAACCGGCAAAAACAACAGGATCACTGCACTGCAGAAGTTTGGTGGCAATTCATTCTGTATGAAAAGGGCCGGCTGTCCCGGTGGAGTGCTGGTCTCAGGCCAGGCTGGGAGCTGTTTACTCTACTTTATTAAACCCTTGTAGAAATTCCCTCACACTTCACCTCAGACACATTTTGAATCAAATTGCAGAAGACTTTTCTCTCTAATCCACGAAAAAATGAAACCAGTTCTGTCTCTTTTTGTGTCGCTGTATCATTACCTCAGTGTGAAAACATCAGTGTTCTCCATCCAAAGAGTTGAAATGCCACATGTTGACAGCAGAGGGAATAAAGAGGAGTTTACTGGGCCTCCTGTAGACACACAGTCCATTAGAATGAGAATGGAGGCTGAATGAAGAGGCACCGGGCTGCAGATGACATTTAACACCGTCGGTGGACCTATCTCTCTCCGTGCGTGTAGACTGGAGTTTGTAGGATGCACAGACATGAATACGAATGAGGGATGTGTGTTTCTCTCCTGTCAGGTCCTCTGGTGCGTCTTGTGGGCGGCAGCAGCAGAAAGGAGGGTCGAGTCGAGGTGTATCTCCATGGCGACTGGGGAAGTATTTGTGACTCAGGCTGGAACGACCTGAATGCAGCCGTGGTGTGCAGACAGCTTGGACACAGGTTATTATTTATATGTATGAACCAGACAGAGTTGCTTTTAGATACCTACAGTTCTTTTATTTATTACACTAAATCACTTTTCCCCCTCCTCAGTGGTGGAGCGGTAGCAGCCGGAGGGTTCGGTCAGGGGAAAGGGCCCATTCACCTGGACCAGGTGAGGTGCACAGGGAAGGAGGAGTTCCTGGGCGAATGTCCGTCTCTGGGTCAGAGCACCCTGGGCTGCAGACGCAGAGTGGACGCAGGAGTGAGGTGTGACGTCACACCGCGGCAGTCAGTGGTGAAGGCCAAGCCTCAGGAGCTGAGCTGTGGGCTGAGGAAGCTGGTGGAGGAGGAGGAGGGCAAGAGGAGGAACCAGGGGGAGGAAAACATGCTGAGGTAGGATTCAGGACCTCATTTTGTACTTGTATGTCTATGGCTGCACAATAATCAACCCGTGAGTCCCATAGCCTCGAGATGACGTCCTCAAACGTCTTGTTTTGTCCACATCTCAAAGATATTTAGTTTGTTGTCATACAGGAGTGGGCCCCTGTAGGTCTGATGCTCTGGGGCAGTTTTCTGCTTTCAGTGTGTTTATAAGCTTTGATTATGAATATTTTAAAACTGTTATCTTTCCCAAAACTTGGAGTCGAGCGGGTCCTCCTCGGTTTAAATCCTCTCGTGCACAGAGTTGAGAGTGTTCTAAATTTTCTGCAGCAATTTATTTCAAATAAAAAAAAGAAGTCGACAAAAAGAGCAGATGCAAGAAAGGAAGAGAGGAGTTCTGATTGGGATCTTGTCCTGTTCTCTGTCAGAACCACTTGGCCTTGGCAGGTGTCGGTGTGGCTCCAGTCTCAAGAGGGAGAACATGGCGGCCCTCTCTGTAGCGGCACTCTGATCAGCCCCTGCTGGGCGCTGACGTCCGCCTTCTGTGTCAGCAGGTAAGTCTCACTCACTATAAATCGATTCCTACACCATGAAGCCTGAACCCACCTTCACTTTCTTCTGGTCCACTTCCTGTAGGTTTGGCAGCGACCCGTCCAGGTACGCGGTGCGTGTCGGGGCTTCGGCGCAGACTCTGACCCCGGAGCAGGTGGTCGTCCACAGGAAGTTCAAAGGTCAGAGCGGAGGGCACGACCTGGCTTTGCTGAAGCTACCCAGCACCAAGGGTCACTGTCTGACCTTTGACCCCGACACCAACGCGGCGTGCCTTCCTGCTGCAGACGCAGCATCAGGAGGGACTCCTCCATCTTCTTGCGTTGTCATGGTTACTGCTGGCTGGACAGGACCAGGTTTGTGTTTTTTCACTTAATCTTACTTCAATAATGTCTATTTAAACATCAGACGATGCTCAGAATGTATCTAAAAATTCTAAAACTTCTTCACCGTCAGCCTCAGCTGTACTTTGTGTTTAGTGCTAAATAACAAATGTTAGCATGCTAACACACGAAGGTAAGATGATGGACATAGTAAACATCATTGTAAGCAGTAGGGGATTTCTTTCTTTGAACCCACGTTGACCTGTGTAGAGCTATCTCAGAACTCAGAGCCCATCTGTCGGCTCCTTTAGCACCACGGACAGCTCCATGGACTTATCACTACACAGCAGTTAGGCTGCTGATATTTCAGACCACGGTCGGGGCCGTAGATTCTAACTTCACTCAGTCAGATGAAGTATCAATGAGTCAGGCAGACTATAATAACATATTCACCCAAACAACCCCTCTGGCCCTGCACTCCCTCTACTACTACAGGATGGAGAGGGGAGGAGTGGTGAACAAGAAGGATGCATTTTGATCATTTTGCTAACATAAGGGATGACATCCCCCTCAAATCGCCTACTGTTTGTTAGCATGCTGACGTTAGCATTTTGCTCACAGCCCCACTGTGCCTGTCTATATCCCCTCAGAGCTGAAGGCTGTAGACTAGACATAAGAACTGTCAATCAATAGTCAAATACAATAAAGTCAATCAGTTGTTTTCTGAGGTGCCGCTCCTGTCCTCATCTCATCCGTCCTCTCTCCTAGACTCAGTCGTTGCATCCTGGGTCCCTCTGATGTCGTCATGGCAATGTAAGAAGCGCTATGGCGACAGCTTCTCCAGCCACGGCACCCTGTGTGCCGGCAGCCCTCCGGACACCAGCCTCCTCCGTGACGACAGTTGTCAGGGCAACTCTGGAGGCGGGCTGGTGTGTCAGGGGGAGATGGGTCGATGGGTCCTCACCGGGGTTGTTGCCGGGGGTTACGGCTGCTCCGGGCCCTCGTCTCCCGCGCTCTACACCCGAGTCAGCCGCTTCAGGAGCTGGATCGAGGAAGTCATCGACACACGGGCTCATCCGGAGGAGCCGAACGCACACACAAACACACAAGAAGATCTGACGCGTGCTGACGATGACCTAACACGCACACACGGCGAGGGCAAGGAGGAATACTTCCACGTCCACGGCGAGCTCAAACACGCACACAGTCAACAGGAAACGAATGAAATCAATGATCTCAAAGAGAAACACAGTCATCATTCACACACCAACCGGCACGTCAACACACACACCCGTCATGTAGGGGATGACGACACAAACACACAAGTTCTGGTCTGATTTGAGGCCCTGCCATTGGCTTACCATCTGTGCCATGTGACCACCTGAGGAGGAGGAAAGAGGGTTTAAAGGAAGACAGAAGTTCACTTTAAAAGAAAAGAAAGATGCTCCTAACTTAGGTCAGAACAAACGGCCGTCTCTGTGTTGTGTTTGCGGTTTCTAATCGTCGGACGAGTCCAGCAGTGTGGGCGGAGCTTCCTGAGATGCCAAGACGAGCAGAGTGCGTGGTTGATTTGTGGTGCTTTTACATGTGAGTTACAGCCTGTTGAGAGGAAGAGCGACGACTGATGGGGTCGGCATGCTGATCGGGGCCTTTCACTGATACTGAATATCAACAAAAAAAAAATAATCAGCATGGCATGTATTTTAAAGGACAATAGTGTTAAAAATATTCTGGGGATATTTCTAAGATGTTCACACAAGAATCTATGCTAAAATTCACCAATTAATGTGTGTCTTCTGTGTGTGTAATAATACAGATCATCAAACTAACCACCAGAACATCTAGAGTAAAGGCTGGCTGTATATCATCACGGTCCCTCCACGATCAATGACTTAGATTAACCCCTAAACTCCTGCATCAGATGTTCCAACAGGACTCGTCTCTCCAGGCTGTTGTCTTTTACATTTACTGGTGAAAGTGCTGTTTGATCCACGACGAAGCTATTTTAAAGAGGACCATAGCGGTTATTCTTCATGTTTTAGTGTTTTAGATTTATTCCCTTTAACAATGATGTATACACTACTGCTGAAAGTGCAGAACGTAAAAGCCTTAAACACAACTGGGCTTTCAATCTATAGAATAATAAGGCACGCTTTTATAAAAAAGCTTTATAAAATAAATAGTTTGCAGTTAAAAGTGTTTAATAAGAACATCTTATGAGTTGCCATGCTTATAATAAACATTTACTAACTTCTGCTTTTGCCTTATTGGAAACAGAACTTAGAAAGTAACTCTGAATATTAAAGACTCTCAAAGCAGAGATGTTTTTCACAACCTGGCAAACCAAAAAAGAAATACTTTATTAAACATGAATAAAATAATTACTTACAACTTATATAAACCCTTTATAAAAGAGGTGTTATTAGAAATAGCAGCGATCAGTGATTAAATCAAAGTCACATTAAATCTTCTCCAAACTATTCCCTGACTTTCATCCATTGATTTGACAGGAAACAAACTCAAATCTGTCACAATAAATGTTAAATCAGCATTGATATTTTTTGTCAAAGTCACGTCATTGTTGAGAGCATTCTTTCTCAGATCAATTAGCCTGCATTACCTCACAACAATAATGGAGAAAAACATCTTGCATAAGTGATGAGTTAAACAAATCAGGCAGGAGTCTGCTAATTGATTTTTATTCCAAAGGGAAAACTACGGAAACAGCAGCTTCCTGAAAAAAAGAAAAGAAACTCATCATTATGGGTTCATCAGCAGTATTATATTAAGTGTATATATTTTTTTCCAGGGGCTAAACTTGCATAAACATCGGTGTGGTCCTTTTAAACTGTACAGGACAATTCTCTCCTTTCAAAGCCATCAGAATGTGACCGTCGGGTGGTTAAATATGTTTTTTTTGTACTGATTCCAGCTGATGGCTCTAGATAGACAGATAGATGAGTAGATAGCTCCTCTTCCTGAGGTTAGATAGTGTGTGTTACTGATTTCATTCTTGACTGAACTAGATAGACCAACTCTTTGAAGTTTAAATGTTGTCCGTTCTGTCGTGTTCTAACCAGAAGGTGGCGGCGTTGTTCTATTTTCACGGGGCCGCCGGTCCTGATGGTTCTTTTTTATACTGTTGCTCTCCTGTTCAGACTGGACTTGTGCTTTGATGTTCTGTGAACCATTGTGTCGTGAAGCATCTTGTGACCTGCAGCTGCTCTTCCTCCAACATGGACCGGTCCTGAAGCCTGTTGTGATAACCCTGTACATGAACTACTCCTCCCTTTCCTCCTTCCTGATAATTGATGTTTGATCATGCAGATCCTGTAGGTTGATGTAAATACTGTATGTTGGTGGCTGGGCGAGGAGGCGGAGCGGTGTAAAGTGTTTAAGGCCTACTTTACCCTGTGTTAAAATAGTTCCTCAGTGTAATGTGCTGAATCATGGTTGAGTATTAAAAGATATACCTGGTGAGAACAAGCCCTCAGTGTTGGCGTGGCCTATCTTCTCTATCATAATGAATAAGAACATTGAATTAACTCTCTTGTCTTGGTTTGATGATGGTAAACCCACCATATAAGGATGATTATGTAAGAAGAAAAAGGTTAACTGCACCGTTTTTCACACTCAAAATACATGATTGTATAACTAAAAATATTGCTTACAAAAGATTTATGTCCTTTATATAAATAACAAGTAAATCTGCTCAGCTTCTGCTCTGTCACTCATGAGACTTGTTGATCTTTCCTTTGTTTGGACTGGGATCACAGGAAACCCTGCTGCAGCGGATTGGCAAATTTTTATAGAAAACTGCAGAATAAGTGATTTGTGATGAGCAGTAATGACTCAGCTTTTGGGACAAAGCTAAATGTTTAGAAATCTGATTGAAAATATGTTGAAAATATCTGCAGTTATGTGAATAACAAAGTATTGATATTAGGCCGTAAATGTAGTACAAAAATATATAAACACCTGTGTGGATTACACAGCTTTCATTGTGTTTGAATGTACATGGTATTCATATCTATATATCATATTTTGGATTTTTATGACATTCAACTCTTTTGTGACATTTTGATGCCGACCTGTAAAATGACATTTAATATTTTTTTTAAGGCACACTATATTGAGTATGCCAGACTATAATTCCTTTTCTTTTGCATACTTATCTTGTATAACTTTTCTATTACTTTTCATACTCTACGAAGACTATTTTAATGACATCTTCATGAATATCATAACAGGATTTTTTGTGGGGATTTTTTTTGACATAGTAAAGCATACTATAGTATGACTTTAATGACTTTTCTCGACAGACTATACTATGACTGGTTTTTTTCGACAGGCTATACTATGACTTTTTCATGAAATACTATAATATGACTATAGAAAATTTAAAGACATACTATACTGTGACTTTTTAATTACTTTTTTCGACATACTATAGGCATTTTTTAATGACATGCTTTATGATACTAGACATTTTTAATCTATGCCTTTTAATTATATACTATGAACTTTTTTATCAAATTTTTCAATATACTATACCTTTTTTTTTTTTTTTTTTTTTTTTACATACTATACTCAGATCTTTTAATGTTAATTTCCATGGCATACTATAATATTACTTTTTATGGAAAATTTGAAGACATTTTATACTACAACTTTTTTTATTTATTTTTTTACATACTATACAATGACTTAAATAAAAATAAACTAATTTAAAGGCATTTCAACGACATACTATAAAATGACCTTTTCAAAATGAATGTCATGTCATACTATGTCTAGTTTTTGACTTTATACTATGACCTTATAACATTATATACTATGTCTTTTTTCCAAATACTATACTATGATTTTTGAATGTCACACTATATTATGATTTCTTTAATTCCCATTCTATACATTCTCATGTGTTTACCGTCTTCCTGCTGCACCTCTTAGAAATGATAGGAAACATTTGTTTAATCTGAGATGTGGAGGAAAAAGGGAACACATCCTTCTCAACCTTGACAAAGTCATAAGTCATTTAGATTCAAGGGACTCGTTCTGCGTCGGATTTTCTCGACCGTAAGAGTCGGAGGTCAGAGAGAGCTAACGAGACGCATTCCCTGAAGAGTTTCTCCTTTTTTTGTGTCTTCGAGAAAGTATGTGTGAGCGTCTAAGTTAACCAACTGCTGAGCTCTCCTCATTAATCACACAGAAAGCAGAGGACCCAGGGGGAGCTGTCCTACATCCCACGGACACACACACACACACACACACACACACACACACACACACACACACACACACACACACACACACACACACACACACACACACACACACACACACACACACACACACACACACACACACACACACACACACACACACACACACACACACACACACACACACACACACACACACACCTTAAAATAACTGGAACCATCATAAATAACACCACAAAACCTTTTTTAAATAAGGCTGCAGCATTACTCAACACTTCACAGAGCTCCATCCAGCTAAAAGAAGAGCAGCTGAAGACAGAACAAAGGCTGAAGTGGTGAGACGGAGCATCACGAGCTGTTGAATGAGAGCAGTGATGTTTCATCCTGTGTGTATGTTAATGACCCTGGAGGATATGCTGCGTTATTCAGGACTAATATCACTTTATGCGACACGTATGGTGTCAAATATTATGCCAGCTGTGATGTCGGTGTTCAGAGCATCAACCACAGAAACATGATCCAGTTTTATGTGTGCTTATTTTAAAATGTTGTCTTGCTATATATCAACTGAGACAAACTAGTTTCCTTAAATTGGGCAAGACTGCAAGAGCAGATATTCAGCATGACTAATCAATGTTGCAGTGTTACATAATCAGAAACGTGTGTTGCATATCTCTATGAGCTCCAAATTTGGAGTTTAGGTTTGATCCAGGCTGAACAGCTCAAAAAAACACACAGGCCAAAAAAGGGCTGTTATGTTGTCGTTTTGGGGGGTTTCATTTTTTCCCAGACAGTAAAGTGTGAGAGAGAAATCAGGAAATATGTTAAAAAAGCTAAGCTAAGATATTTGTCTGAGAAGAGACAGGAATGTTTCCGTATGAAGAGAAGGTGTTGAATAAAATAAACCAGTCGAGAGAGATAAACCAGTGCTGAAATAGTATTTTTATTAAATACTTTTAAGATCCAATTTTCGAAGAATAACAAAGCTATGATGAAGACCAACTAACACTCAGACAAACACTTGATAGTCGTCAATTCATGGTTGTATTTCATTGTACATCATGATCATGCAAAAAAACTCCAGCATCCACGTGAAGGCTGGGGGAGAAAGCGCAGCCCAATAGTATATCATTACAACGCAGGGAAAACGCTAACATCGAGGGCCTCATACCAAGCTACGGCTCCTGAATCCTTTTTTTTTTTTTTGAAAAATTTTGCGGTTTTTTTTCATCATATTTTTCATGTCACCTACTCAACATTCTGGATGGAGGATATTCTTATTTCAAAAGATGCAAATATCATATATTAACACTAGACTCCATCCTTATTCAGGTAGGTACATGGTAGAAATGTGTAACTGAAACATGCATATAACTAGGTCTCCCGCTCTGCTTCCACAGTGGAGGTCGCTGAAACCTGCACACCCACACCAACTCTCTCTGGCTCTCACAACTCCTCTCAACTGAGCAGGCACGATTAATAACCACCTTTGGGTAGATTATATTAATAAATAATTTAGTCCTGATCAATCTGTGATCAATCAATCTGTGATTTGTGTTGTCTTTACTTCCTCCCTCTTTTCCCTTTTTTTTTTTTTTTTTTTTTTTTACTGTGTACGAGGGAGAGTGCAGAACTCCAGCTTGGCAGATTCGGCAAATTACCAAACGACAAGTTAACAGCAACAGCGACGACAACGAAAAAACTCAAACCAGTAACACGGGAACAGAGAAACAACAGAGAGGTACAAACAAACATCTCAGGAGCAGGGTATTGTGGGTACACGGGGGGAGGGGGATATCGGAGTGAGTAGGCGGGGGGGGAGTGTTTAAGATACGACTGTCGCGAATGGATGGAGACAATTAAGCAGCACAGCAAGGGTGGCACCGTGGTCACACAGCAGTGGTGCAGATATGTTACAAAGCCTAAACACACCACCAGGCGTGTGTGTGTGTGTGTGTGTGTGTGTGTGTGTGTGTGTGTGTGTGTGTGTGTGTGTGTGTGTGTGTGTGTGTGTGTATATATGATATAAAGAGACGGCTCACAGCGTTGTGGGATCAGGAGTTAAGAACACTATGTTGAAGGTCTTCATGTTTAAAAACTCTCTTAAGCAAAAGGGGTAAAACTATTTTCTTATTTCTTTTATTCCCCCGTCTCTAAAAACAGTCTTACGGCCACGGGACTAACACGAGTGTTTGTTCACGTTTGTCGTCAATGATGGAGAGCTACCAATATTTTAAGGAAGTACTTTAAGGAGTAGAATTAAATCAAACTAAAAATCTTTGAGGAAAAGGTTCCTTAACTGGACCGGGGTCACAGAGGTCACGGGGTGGTTCCCAGATGCACAGGATGAGTGTCTCTTAGATACATGTACATATATTACACTTTTCTACATATATCTATACATACACTGTATTTACACAGTGATTATAAACAAACCAGGCCCTTGCAGAAAGCACAGAAAAGGAGTGGAAGGGTTAAAACGGGGAATGGTTTAAGAGGGGAGAAAAAAAGGAGAAAGGGGTGAGGGAGGGAGGGATGAATGAGGGAGAGGCGGCGGGCGAACATGCAAAACGCAGACGCCTTGCCCGTCCCACTCTCTCCCTCCACTGCATACGGACAACAGAACGTGGAAACACGTTAGCTTTAAACTTGCACAATTAAATTCCTCTTTTTTTTTTTTTTAACTCAGCTGCTTTAAAAAGGAGCCTCGAATAAAAGGACCAGTCAGACCAAAAGTAAAACAAAACAACAAAAGGCTCCGGTCATTCACAGGAACGCAAAGGGAACAGGACACTAAAAACACAACGAAAACACGTAACCTCAAATCAAACGCCCCCCCCCCCACAATCCCACAACAACACGATTTTCCGTTCGGTCGGAAAACAAGCACACAAACGAAAACACGTAAACACATAAAAAGCCTAAAGTTCTACACTTTGGTGCTTCATGTTTTTGATATCAAGTTTCTCTCGTCATCAAGCTCTCTGAGCCCACTTGATTTGATTCCCCCCCTCTAGAATTCAGATGGGGGGGAGAAATCTCCCTACTTCTTTACATCAACGTCCGGGTAACGAGCACAACACTTTCTACCCGGTAATCCCGAGAATGCCAAAACATGTGTCCAAAATCTCAGCTGCTAACCTCACTCTCCCTTTCTTTTCCTCCCTTATAAGATAGTGAATATAAATGCTTGGTTGGGTTTTGGTGGTTTCTGGTACATCTAGTCATAATTTACACAGCATATTCATAACTCATACTCATAAACTGTCACAAGTTCAACTGTAAATCCTCTCCTCACGCAGGACGTCTCATCTCGCGCGGGCAGAAAAAAGATGGCTGCCATGGGGAGGGATAGAGGGCAAAGACTCGCCCTCCGATCAGGCGCCAGATGCATGCATCATCCCATGGGGGCGGTGTCTTGTGTTCAGCCGGCCCCCAGCAGGTCAAAGGGGGGGACAGGATTGGTTGGTATCGTGGAGAGGGATGCGATCTTGCCCGGCCGGGCTCCTGGCACTAGCCACTCCACGCAGAGGACGTGCCTCTTAAAACACGCTCGCTGAAAAAAACTGCCCCCCAAAACACACACTCCAGTAGACTGGAGGCTCAGGACCACTGGGCGGGGGGGGGGGGAAGAGAGGCCGGAGAGTCAATTATGTGTCAGTTAAGAAACAAAGAAATCTAAATATTGCCTTCAATTAAATGATGTACCATAATATACCATATCATTATTATTACTTATTAAGAATACTTGTTTTCACTTATGTCCCCGCTGTGGGACTAATAAAGGATTATCTTATCTTATCTTATAATGAGTTCAGTGTAGCTGGTGGAGTAGTAGAAGTTCTCCAACTTAAACCGGTGCTTTCTTTAACTTAAAACCACTAAATATTGTTTTTTTTATGTGATTCTAGAATCGATTATTGTCTATATTTGTAGAAAGATGAGACACGCTCTGTGAAACTATGTGTCTGCGGGTCAGATTTGTGTCTTTCCAGATGTTACCAGTTGTGATTCTACACATGGAGACTAGAATGTGTGAGAGGAGTACCTGATCACTGCAGTGGTGCAGCAGGAGCTCCCGAGCAGTGGAAGTGAACGTTGAGCCACTTGCCCTCGCGACGATGCCACACCCTGGTCTCCTCCGATTGGCTGGAACGAGGGCGGCCCGTGGTGTCCACAAACTGTGTGAGCCGGATGTAGGCGATGCACGCCGCGTCCTCGCCGATCAGGTGCACGTGAGGGTTGAGCAGAGTGGTGTGCACAGGCTTGCTGTTCTTGCTTAGCACTGGATGAAACAAAGGGACGGCGCAGAAAGATCTTTTAATAAAATACTATATTGTATTCAAGTGTCCGTGGTTTACATGAAAGGTACTTAAACTACACAAAGTTTGCATTGTGTGTGTGTGTTGTGCAAGAGGAGACTCACAGTTTTCAAAGTAGAACTTGTGAAAGTCCATGCCCTCCACCAGGTTCCCCAGGGCCTCGGGTTCAAAAGAGGTGAGTCCAGGATCACAAATCCTCCTGAGAAAGAACGAGTGGGTGAAGAGACGTTAGAGACGAGAGAACAGAGACTTTAGACAAAAAGACGACTGATGAATCCTGATAGATCATTACATAGATTCACTTCCTGCTTTTCTTTATACACATGCAGTTGTACTCACGTGTAGGCATCGAAATCTCCATTGTTGATCGCTTCAATCAGCTGCTCCGTTATCTTGATGATCTCCTGTTTACGAGCTACAGAAAGAACGAGAGACAGACAGACAGACAGACAGACAGACAGACAGACAGACAGACAGACAGAGTAAATGGTGAGAAGGCTGTTAGTCGATGTGGTGGTTTTGCTTAATGACATGTTCTCTCTTCACTCCTAGCTCCTGCTCCCCTCCAGACTCTCTCCGTCTGTGTCTACAGCTCGACTCGTCTCTTTAACCTCATCACTCACTGTATGCTGCTCGACCTCGTCACTGTCTGTCGCTCTGCTTCTCACCTTCTGCACGACACCAAAACTGACTAAACACTCCTCAGTGCTGTGTGAGCACAAACAAAGACAACAGAGATCCTGATTGTAAACAACAAAGGCTTAGTTTAAACCAACGTTAAGGCAGCTCAAGAACCACTTACTGTCTTTTTCTGGAGCTTTTGAACACAATGGTTGATACATAATGGAAACTGAGCAAACATGCTTCGGCAGGTTTGATCACCGAGACAACTCGATCCACTGAGGAGCAATTCAAACTCAGTAAGACAAAAAAAGACAGTAAGTGGACTTTGAGCAAAAATTTACAAGAATTAAGAGCCAACCATAAACTAACTTTTGCAACTTTTAAAACTTAGAACTTAAATAACATGATATATCTATATTGTGAGTTATAATTACATCTTCCTCTGACCAGGTTTACTAATAAATAAATCTATTCCTGTCTCCCACTAAACAAAAACATGGTCGTGCAAAATTTTGCTTCAATTGAATGTTTCTGATATTAGTGAGGATTCTGATGCTAGAGTAACTTTTCCACACATAACACACACATTTTAATGAAATCAATGAAAACACAGGAAAAGTTTCAACACTACATAACAAAAGCCATCTGAAAAGGGAAAAGGCTGGCGGTAGTCTGTTTTTCTTCTGGTCACCAAATGCCTTTAAAAAGACCAAAACCAACAATGAACTGATCCTAAAGGTTATTCCACAGAGCTGCAGTGTCGTCCAAAACCTGTTAAAAACATTAATGGACATTGGCTCTGGAGATCATTTTGACTCAATCCCACTAAAATTGTCCTGCTGCCTTAAATATGAAGTAGAGCATGAAATGTGTATTAATCCGCAGCAGAAAATGCGGTTTCAGTCAACTACAGTGCCCATCTGTTTGAGGATATTACTTTGCCCTTTCATAATAAAATTATCTAAATATCTGTGACATATTCTTTCAGATTTCGGTCTTCATTGTTGGGTTGTATCACAGACAGGACAGGAGTCAAAAAGTATTGATGCCAGCTGAAACATTGTTGGTTTTAGTCTTTTGGTGGGACCATAAAAATATACATATAGAATAACACCAGTCTTATATTTTCTGCAAGTCATTTGACAAAGTGATTGGCTTATTTTGGTCATTTTCTTCTTTCCTTGCAGTTAATAAATATAATCTTTCAAGACCTGAACATGTATGACACAAATGGTTATTGATCAGATACATGTGGAGTTATTCGCCTCATTTCAAGTCTTAAAACAGAAGAAAATGAACCAAAAATAAGTTAAACTTTTTGTGAGATTCTTAGGATTTAACACCAATAAATGACTCGTCATGATGGATATAATCTGCAGGCTGATTTCTTCATTTCAGAGATGCAGCGTTTTTTGTGTGCAAAACGCTTCAGTGAGAACACGAGAAGGAAAGCTTTAGTCAAGACTGTGTTCTTACTCTGCTTAGTGTTGCTGATAGCAGCGACAGTGTTGCTCCCTAGCGGAGCGGCAGGCATGGAGGACTGTGAGAACTCAGAGTCAGGGCAGGAGCTGTTGCCCGTGCTGTTCCATGCCATGCGCTTTACGTCATGCGGTGGAACTGAAACACACAACGGATGGTCAACAAACACAAAACACATGGGTGGATGACAAGGTGACAGAAACGTACATGTGATCATCCACACACACACACACACACACACACACACCCATCATGCAGTAAATATGTGGCAAACTGAATAGGACGAGTGGATGCAGGTTAGTGTTGTTAATGAGTGAAATAAACACAAAGGGTTAGTGTGGGTTTATGACACACGTGCAGATGGGGAACACGAGGATGGGATGGCAGCTGGAGGCGAGATCAGTACAGCCCTGCTTGTGATGCTGTGTGATGTGGAAGTCATTTAACTGCCTGCTCTGCTCACATCAACTCTGCTCTTAATGTTCAGATACATTAACAAAGACTTGTCTGATGAGCTGCAGCACCCAGCGGACAAAGACAAGAGGATCGAAGCCATGGCTTGTTATTAGCTCATGTGATGCCTGGGAGGAAACTTAGCATGTTCAGGAAGGGAAAGTGGGAGTGGAGGAAGGACACAGGAGAGGAGGAAAGATCAGACCGTCCCTTTAGTGCAGGTGTGTCTGACGAGAGGTCAAGAGACGAGAGGAGATCAGAGTGAAGAGGAGTAAAGAGGAGAGATAACGACAGAGTCTTAGAGAGAAATGGAGAATAAATCAGAGGAGATTAAAGAACAGGACAGACAATGAAGCCTGAGAGTAGAAGGAGAAACGGAGGAGAAATGGAGGACAAAGAGGAACCTGCTTCTCTGTGGTGTTCATGGCTCCAGTAAAGTCAGACTGGAGGCTGGTTTTAGGACTCACAGCTGTGAGGTAAGCAAGGCTTCCTCCAGCCTGAGCTGTCACATCAGGAGGACAAGGGGATAGATGCAGTGATCACCAAAAACACACACACGCACACACACAAACACACGCGCACACATTTCAGGGTTCCCACAGTGGCCCTGATGAAGAATTCAACAAGATTTCTTTTTTTTTTTTTTTTTTTTTTGCATGACTATTATTAGTTCAAAGTGTCTCTGTGAGCTTTAAAATGCTCTGTTATTTATTTCGTTTGTTCTGAGCACAGTGAGGTTTAGTCCAGCTGGTGAGGCAGGTCAGGAGAAGAAGAGAGCACACAATATAATACAGTATTAATGGGAATCAACAGGAAATGACCGTCTGCAATCAGTTGTAAAACAAGTTGTAAAATGCATTCTGTTAGTGCATCCCAGTTAAAGGAATATTCAAGTTGGCTCTTATTTTTGGAGATTTAGTTTAATGATTATGATAAAACTGCACGCAAAGTTATTAGCAATATAGTCCCTGGCCTCGTTTTACCGCTCAATGACTTTCAGAAAGTGATGTTTACATCTTTTAAATTTGGGAAAACAGCATTGGCGTTGGATCAGAAACGTTTTTGGTACATAGCCTCAAGTTGTTGCAATTTTGATAATGTTTTTATACACAGATTTGGTGCAAAATGTATAACTTTTGGGCACTCTAAATTGATAAAAATGATCCAAAATCATATTACTACACCTAGACCTTGAAGATCAATGTATAAAAAGGTTATGCTGTGATTTGGTACCATCTAAATGTAAATAAGGCCTTGGCTCTACTTTCCGCAAGAACAATCGCACGGACATGAGACGATGTGGAATCTTAACGAGGAAACGTTTGGATCTCTTGTACTCCTGTGCAGATTTTTCCTCGTTCTCAAAGCTCCTTAAATTTCTCAATTTTCTCCGCCCATCTGCATCCGAGTGGTTAGAAAAATTTGAATGTGCACGGAGAGGTGAAAAACCCCACGAAGGACCGAGTCTGATTGTGTGACGTCACTCTGGACGTGCGGTTAAGCTGCAGATACATTTTATGATCCAGCTTTCAAGTATTGAAAAATCAAGACTTTTGCCAAATCGTCAACAATAAAAATCACAGTTACGCAGTTATTGATGTGCAAAGAACAAGATCCTGGGGTTTGACTGGTTCTAATTGATCCTTGGTGAGTAAAATGTTTGTATTACCAATTGGAATGATGTGAAAACCTACAAAAATGAACCCAGACTGCCAATATCAAATCAATATCAAATCCCTGTGATTTCCCTGAACAATACTCTAGAACTTCCAAAACCAGTGGGAACCCTCAAAAACAGCTTGGTGGATCAGAGTGAGGAGGCTCAAAGATGTAAGATTGCCAGTGACTACAGAAAGCCAGGGTGGGAGTGGGGGGTGGTTGGGTGGGAGTGGGTGGGTGGGGGTGTTAGGTCCTTGCCAGTGGCGACCGTAAAGCTTCCGGTTGCCATGGATAAACTTACTGGCAGGTGAGCTTTGAGGTGAGGGCAGAAGTGGGGGCATCTCCTCTGTGGCGCTGCTCTGACTCAGCACCGAACTGTCCGCTAGAACACACACACACACACACACACACACACACAAAACGCAGCCAGACACACAATAAAATACACACACACACACACACACACACCACAGGCAGACAGTCAAGAGTGTGAGAGACACGTGTTGCATCTCCGCACACCTGCCAGTCACTACAGTCAAATACACACACTTTACTGGATGGGAGAGAGAGAGAGAGAGAGTGGATAAGAACAGGAAACTGAAAACACTTGAATACCTTCCATACCTTTCATCTCCTCCTCGTCGTTGGTGGCGTTGCTCTCCGTTGATCCCTGGAGCGCAGAGACGAAAAGAAAGATACTTAAATTAAACACAGGTCCAACCCTCCTGAGTGGAGCAGCTGGGTGCCGCTCAGGCTTTCACACGGACGGAGACGAACATCTCACCTTGACTCCATCAGGAGGGTTGTGCACCACCGTGCTCTGAGATTCCTGCAACGCAGAACACGAGAGTTAATCCAACACATCAGAACTCTGAACCAGTGCTTCTCAACTGGATTCAAACTGGGACCAACACTCTACCTCAGCCATGGGGTCATGACCCAACACTACACCTCATTCATAGTAGTTGGTTTGGTTCTAAACATGGAAGAGAACTAGAGGCTCGGACTGGGAGATGATTCAATAAATCCATCTAGAGCTGCAACTAAAGATTACTTTCATTATCGAATAATATACTTAACTATTTAATTAATCAGTAAAATCATTTTATTAAAAGTTTGGTCTATAAAATGTAAGAAAATAGTGAAACAGTCAAAAAACAAGCAAGTATACCCTCATATAAAGATTAAGAACATCACAATGAAAAATATTCACATTGAACCAGTGACTTTTTGGCCATTTTGTTAAAAAAACAACAACTATTTATTGAATAATTGATCGTTGCAGGTGATTCTTATGTTGTTCAATTTATGGACTTTAATTGGAATCAGACTGTGATGAAAGCATACAAGGCTTCTTCAGCTTAATTCATTTAACTATGGAGAAAATGTCATTAAAAAGCTAAGTTTGCTTTCAGTTTTAACTAAGAGTTATTTTAATCATCTATTTTAATATATTACTTTTTTGGTCTACAAAATGTCACATTTTCTCGCAATCACATCTCTTGATTTATCCCAGAGATATGCTTTTAAAGATTATGCAAACACAGAGGAAAGCAGCAAAACCGATGGCATTTTCCCTTGAATCATTCCTCAAACTGAACAGATAATCAAAAAAAGTTGCCGATTCATTTTTAGTCTGTTGACTAATCAATTATTTAACTCAGCCCTAGTTTCATCTGATGTACTACATACAAGTGGGACACAGTTCTTTGCATTGAGCATCACTAATTTATGTGTTTTTGCATGCATTTGCTATACCATAAAAAAAAATCAATTATGCAATAATCTAATTCATATTCTGATATTGATTTCTGTCATATGGGTGGGGTCCTGCACCACCAGTTGAGAAGCACTACCTTACCAGACCAGACAGTGTATTATATATACATACGGGTACAATATGTAATATGCAATGCATGCTAGTAAAGCATCTTGATACGACAACATGCTCGTACTGGATGAGAGCATGAAGAAAGAAGTTTGGCAGTATAAGGATGTCGATGGAGATGGAGATGGAGATGGGGGCGAGATAAACAGGTCGGAGTGAGAGAAGGTTGGATGTTAGGATAGATGGTTGACTTTAGTGGGAAAGTTAAGGAGAGCTGGTTAAGCATGGGGATAAGCGAATACCACAGAGGCCATTTCAGGATAAGAATAGATTACACCAAGAGATCATCTAAACCAGGACAGTTCTCTGTGCTGCCATTTCAGAGGCATATAATCATATAAAGTTCATGCTCTTTACAAATCTTAAAAAGGTGCACATGTGCAGCCCGAGAGTCAAAGTAATGACGAGCATTTGTAATCATTCACAAAAAGCGTTTGATATTTGAACAATTCAGGAACACATGTGCACCTTAGGGGGGTAAAAACGGGCAGAGGAGGTGCACTGCCGGGTCAGGGGGATGTTACGGTGCAACACTTCCTGTGTGGTGGATGAAGGATGCCAAGCAGCTACTAGGAGATGGAGGGTGAGGCACAACGGGCTACTATGCAACTACTGGTGGGGGTTAAGTAGCGAGAACCAACACTGCGGCGGACTACTGTACCATCTGGGCGTTGGTGGCCATGTTGGTGTCTTTCAGGGCATTGATGGCGCTCACTATACTGTTCTTACTGTTGTTGGTAGAAGGCTGGGACGAGAACGCAAACACTCAAGGTGAACACACACGTTACACACACACGCACACATGTAGATGCAATAGAAGAACACGCTTTTTAGTGAATGGGGCTAATGCTGGTCTATGCTCCCGGGATGTTGAGAGCTAACAGGGTAAATGAGAGGGTGAGTGCCACAGAATGGCCTCTAGATCATCCTTTTAACTGCCTCACTAACTCTCTATGCCTCCGCCACTTAACTGCACAGAGAGACCCCTGGGGCAGGGGAGAAAGAGAGGGAGGCAGGAGGTGGGAGGAGGAGGAGGAGGAGGAGGAGGAGGAGGAGGATAGGGGAGGGTGATGCTTAATAGCAGCAGAGAATGACAGACTGCTCGGAAAATAGAGCAGCAAACCTCTGACTGAGACTAAAGGCGAATGTATAAAACCAACATTAAATAAAAAGTTAACAGATAATTATGAGTGGAATTGAAAAAATAAAACTGTTTAACAGAGTTTCTCAAACTTGAAAGGAATGACAGGAAATCTGGGATCTAAAAACAGGCCACATAGAGGTTGAGAAACCCTGAGGTGTAGCATAATCCTCTAAAGAAATAAACGGGAAATTTGAGCAAAGAAAAACCAAAACCTTTTTATTAAAACTGAGAAAAAATAAAGTGCTGTATGAAAAAGATATATTCCTCAAGATAATACTAGGAAGATAATGTGAGTCACTAGGCCGGAAAGAAAGAGAACAGAAGGCGAAAAAAGGGGGTCAGCTAATAGAGGAGAGACCGGACACCATGTCGGAGAACAAAAGAGGGCAGAGAGGTGACCAGACAACCTTACCTTAGCAGAATCTGACTTCTTGTTGAGTAAACTTTTGCATGCTGTAAAAAAAGAAAAGAGGATAGAGAGGAGGAAAAACAGGTACACATTTTACTGATGACAACAGCATCCATGCGAATCCATACAGCTCTTATACATAAACAGCTTTTATAGAAATACGCAACTTGAGCAGAGACCTGGATCTACATTTGTCATATCTATGAAACCCCAATGCTTGAGCTTTGAAGCAGAGTAAGTGTAGATGTTCACAGAGAACAACATGCATTTAATGGATTTCTTGGTTTCTTTTTCCCTTGGCTGTACAAGCTGCTACACTCTGCAAAACTCATCCGCATCATCATCCATTCATTGCCATCTGGGGAAAAAAAGAGTAACCTGAGAGCAAAGTAAACTTCCTAAATCCATTTCCTGTCTGTGAGACCCCAGTAGATCTAAAGAAGAGAGTGATGGGCAGACTCAAACTGCCGCCAGGATTGACGGCATTGAGCCGGGTTAATGTAAATCATTGATTTCCTTTAAGGGCCCGGTCACTTTTCCTCTCAGTCTAAAGCTCTCAGCTGTCTGTTGCTTCCTTTTCTCTAATTTTCTATTGACACACACACACACACACACACACATTCCAAAAAATCTTATCTTGTGTTTCTTACCTTCCAAAAGGAAATGTGAGAGGGAAAGAGGGGAAGAGAGGGGAGGGTTGAAAGAGAGTTCTTAGTATTTCAATACAGGAGTGAAGATAAGGGGCACAGCATGTACAGCATGTAACCATATCAAGTGACAACTCATGCTCTTTAATCTGGGCTGTAGCGGCGACACGCAGCTTCTATCTTGGCCTCGTCATGCAGCATTCAAAGAAAAATATATATATATATAAAAAAAATGACACATTTTCATTCCTTAACAAGGGAAAATAGAGCTGATTGTTCAGAGCTCAAACATCCGCTCCCAATGCGTCTAAATCTTCTACCCAGCAGCCATCGGGGCGCTAATTGTGACAGCATGGGAACACCACGTTCACATGCTCTCTTAGATCCGTCCTTCGCTTCATCCTCGACAGAACGATCGCCAATTTCACGTGACATGACGGGTAAAGTCAGGATGACCCTCAGTGGGAGGGGGGCACCATTCAAAAGACACATACCGGCTCGATGATGAACAAGGACGGATTAGAGAGCATCTGAAGTTGTATCTCCCGAGAACATTTCACAAGTTATAACCACACAGGACAGCGACATGCAACACAAACGCCTCACTACAAACCTACCGAAATGATTCAAAACACACATTTCTGTCACATATTTGCTGGAATGTCATTAAAAAAGGGAACATCACGAGCAAACTGCTAAGCCTCGTTTCAGCCATACTGATGTGCAAGGAAGCAGTTATAGTATAAAAAGAAAAAAACAATGAGTGACATCAATAGAGGACCCAAATGTGCCACAAAAAACGAGTTGGACGATTAATAAGGAGAGCTGAGGAGTCCGATCTGGAGCGATGACATCACACATGAGATTCACGAAAAACTTACGAAACAGTCAACTTGGTCCAGTCTCTGTGAAGAAGCCCGCATTCGGAGGGCTCTAGCTGACAGTCAAACCAGCACAAACACCCCGATTCTCACAAACCAATCACACATACCCGCACTGATGTATTCTCCCCTTTAACCTGTGACCTTTATCTTACCTACACATGATCTTAGTTTCCTATGGAGACATTTATGTACACTGTAGAGCAAAGAAGATTTACTCGTCTGAAGAAAAGGTGACGGGAAATCCAGTGTGCTCAACACTGTCTGTTTATAAAGTACTCATCCATGGAGCCACCATCGGAATCGCCGACCTTCACCACCCTCAGCAGACTGAGAGCAGAGCCTGATTTTAGTACTTTCAAAAACAGAGAGGAAACCATCCTTCCGGTCACGGAGAGTGACGTGAAAACGTCACTGGTTATCTGACAAACGTTGGCTTTGAAGAGACATTGGGGCTTTTTTTGAAAGTACTAAAACAGTCGTCAGGAGGGGGAGACGAGACGTGGGATGCCTTTTACCTCCAGGTATTCAGCAGGAAGGCTGCACAGCGGTGATGGATTCCAGTCGGCTCCGGTAGCAGCAGCAAAGGCGGCACCCCCATCCAGTCTCAACATCTCCCCCAGCTTCTCAACATCTGCCCCCCCCCCCCACCAGACCCAGGTTCGACGATGGCAGCACGCCAACCCAGCTCTTGCCGGCCCCCTGCAGTGTCAGTTCCCTGCCCCAGAAATACATGCCCCTCCTCATCCCCTGCCCCTGCCCACCCTGTGCTCGGCCGGGGGGGAGAGCACAGGGGTGCATGGGGTCAGTTGGAAGTCAGGATGGAGCTTGCTGTAAGTGTTTACATAACTAATTTGTGAGATGAAATGGGGGGTTACAAGGTAGAGGTGGTGAGGTGTGAATGTAAAAAGCACTTTGGAGTGCAGGTTGAACTGAATCGATTAGCATTAGGTGATGCTGATGTGCATGATTGTGTGCATAAACACATCTATATGACCCTGAATGAACAGGAAATGTGTGTGAGTACGCATGCATGTGTGTGTGAATGTCAATGAAGACGCTGGCAGAGGCTACATGCGGGAGTTTGTGGGTGATGATGGGGTCCCACCCTGTCCTATGACCCAAAGAAGTAAGCTGTGTGTGGAGAGGAAGTGGATGGGCGTGTCTCTGGGACGTACCTTCCTGAGCCAGTGAGGCGGTGGAGGAGGCGGCAGCAGCAGAGTTGGTATGCTGCCGGCCCACTATTGGACAGAAATGCTACAGTTGGGAGGGGCTATACAAATTATGCTCGATCTCACACTGTTCAACCGTGGGCCTAGAAAGCTACAGGGTGTGCTGGCTGCAGCCCAGACGCATCACAAGGTTTGATAGAAATGGGCTAAAGCAAAGACGTGCACCCCTGTGGTTTCCTAGGCCCAGGGCCGAAATCATTGGCCATCGACTGGCCGATTATTATCCAAGAGGAAGAGAACAGAGCTTTAATGAAAACAAGTCACTCTCAGCAGTCTGAGATTAAAACACAGAATCTTTACAGTCACCTTGCCCCAACATAAAAATCTCTTAAAAGTCTAGGCTTCTCTCTCAAACATGCAAAAGCTCCACGGGCAGCAGAAAAGAGGGACACACACACACACACACACAGATTCTCTCTCTCACACACACACACGCACACAGAGGGAGAGATACATTAGCATGAACATAACTGGCACCCACATATAATCTGTTACATGACATATCATATATTAGCCTGCTCACATATATCAGGATGAAATGCACTCATCATAATCATTACCAATACATCGTTTCTACCATGATTCCAAGGAACTTTCAAATCTGTTTTAATGTTGTAAGCAAGTAAACTCCTGTGCACACACAAAAACATATTGTTATTTTGAGGATGAGTGGGTGAGTGTGTGTGTGTGTGTGTGTGTGTGTGTGTGTGTGTGTGTGTGTGTGTGTGTGTGTGTGTGTGTGTGTGTGTGTGTGTGTGGTGAGGGGGTTATAAGAGGTGCAGAGGACTCTATCCACTCTCCTTCCGCCTCCCCCTCTGCATGTGCAACGTGGGAGGCTGAGGGCGAAGGGCACACCCACCTGAGAAGTTTCTGGACACCAACATGGTGGTGAGAATGGCTCCCTGGAGGAGGAGAGGAAGGAGGAGGAGAGAGAGAGAGAGAGAAGAGAGGGAGGTATAATGAGTGCAAGGAGTTTTGTTTTATTTAACAGCATTTCAGTTTTTCTTCACTGCTCTGTCTTCATCTCTAAAGGGACAGATATATTTTTATCTCTGCTTTTTTGAACACCAGTGTCTTCATCTCAGTGTGCTTCTTTTCACAAGCCAAAACCAGTCAAGGCTGACTCTTCTTGTTCTGTCAAACAGTATCTAATTATGAAAAAACATTTGATGTAATGTATTATTGGTGAGATGCTTCGTTAACTGCAAGTCTTCCCATCTCCAAGTCCCGTTACATTTTCTTCTATGCAAACAAATTGAAAAGAACTTGATACGTAGTTTGCATGCAAGACTGTGAATGCAAACTACAGCAACTCGAGTCGGGTATCATTTCAATGTTTCAATACTTCTGCAGATACGACAACAAAGTTTTGCCATGCCAAAACAATATTTAATTTTAGGAAGTAAATCAATAGTATGTTACAAATTTTACTCAAATCAGGAACTAACAAATCAAAGAACTGACATTTCACACCACCTTTTAGTTCTCGACAGGTTTTGATAGGATATCAAAAATCCTTATTACTAGGGAGACTCATTTCTATCAACAAAAGGCAGGTTTTATAAAATAAGAAGATTTACCAACGTGAAAAGCGGAGCAGCACATTATCAAGGGGTTCTGAAAAAAGAAACGTGTCAAATCAAAGTTTAAGATGAGTACCTTGAGTTTTCGACGAGCGTTGAACTTGCGGAGACACTCGACAGTTTCCTGTCTGTGCATCATGGAGGCCACTGTAGAACGGTGCTGCAGGAAGAAAAACAAACAAACATTAAAACACATAAACTCTGTGTTTGATTGGAGCCATTTGCACAGAAATGTAGTAATTTAAAGGTTATAATACAGTAATTATCTAACTAATGAAGTTTGTTTTATGTCCTGATCTGGTTATGCACACACATTTGTAACATCCAGTGTAACTCCAATAATTCTCTTAGGTGTTTTCGGTGAATACTTACGCAGATCCAAGGGTGTTTGAGAGCCTGCTCGGCAGTGATCCTCTTGGCTGGGTTAATGGTCAACATCTGGTTGATCAGGTTTTTTGCCTCTGGAGTCACTGTGTCCCACTCCGGGGATGGGAACTGGGGAAAAATTAAGAAATTAGGTGCGACAGTTGGAAAGGAAGAAGGAAGGGGGGAGTGGAATCAATACGTGTTTCCTGAAGGACTTGTTAGTCTGCATGTTTCTGGATAACCCACAACATCTGAGCAGCAAGAGTCATAATTAAGCAGATATAAGAACAAAACTGCTAAATATTTTGGGATCAACAGGACTCAAGCTTCTGTTACAGTTCTTTAAAGCATTTTTTATTAAGATTAAATTCCCTACAAATAGGCTGTGTGAAACGTCCCCAGTCTCTCTAAACTGCAATGTGACTCGATTATCCAGAGACTGAGAAAGGAGGATACCCCCTCTGTGGTCCTCCGTCTCTCTTACAGACACACAGACACACACACACACACACAGACACACAGACACACACACACACACACACACACACACACACACTCTCTGCAATGCGTCAGTGAGGCCCTGATAGGATCAATAGCTCTGGACTAGCTCTCAATTGGACACTATTAAACATTCAAAAACTGCTTACCAAACCCCTGCACTGCACCCTTCACAAGTATACACCGAACACACGCACACACACACACTTACACGCACACACACACACTTACACACACACACACAGAGTGCACGCACGCAGCACACTTACATCGTATGCCCCAGCTTTGATCTGCTGATAGAGTTTGTGTTGATCTTCATCCCAGAATGGAGGATATCCCACTAACAAGATATAGAGAATAACACCTGACGGAATACAAAGAGAGGAGAGAAGATCACTTTACATGTTACAGTACAAATTAGGAGAGGCAATTTTATAAGATAAGATAAGACTTTATTAGTCCCGCAGGAGGGAAATTTGCAGGACTACAGCAGCAGAGAGGATAGTGCAAACAAGAGACAAAGAAAAAAAACAAGATCAAGACAAGTATTATAAATAAGTTAAAAATGCAATTATTTTCTTCCTGAGAGACATTTGACCTAAAGATAAACTATTCTTTCTCTGCATGAAGTTTTCAAAAGTTATCCTGCCTCTGTTTTTATCATTAACCCTTTATATTTCTAAATTAAAGAAATATAAAGGCTCATAAACTGATTCATTTGACTTAAGAACAAACGTGTCCACAGTCCGATGTTCGTTTCCCGCTGCAGAGTAGAAAGCTGATAGCAGATTGGGTTTATTGCCCAAAACTCACCGCAGGCCCAAATGTCCACAGGCTTGCCGTAGGGGTCCTTCCTCAGGACCTCAGGGGAGAGATAGCCCGGGGTGCCCGCAAACCCTGCCCGCCGGACAAACCAGAGGACACAATTAACAGATTCAAGTTTTGATGACGGCTATTTTAGTGCAGCTATGTGAATGGTTCAGATGATAGCGACCTATTGGACTCCAATGCAAGATCAGATTATGACAGTGTAGAGTCACGAGCGAATGGCCGTTAATCATCCCGGAGAGGCAGCCAAATGCTGGCAGCTCGGCTGTTAGCCAACACACAATGGCCTAAGCATGAACTGGACGGTGTCCGTGAGCCTCTTGAGCAATGTTCACTCAAATGTTCTTTGGATGTTTAGCTGTACGGCTCTACTGTGTGAAAGACATCGAGGGCTCAACACCCAGATAGAATAACGGATCAGGTTATGGTCCAGCATATCTGATATGTGTGTGTGTCACTGTTTATGTTTTCTTACCAAACCAAGCCTGCTGGTCTCCTTGCACTTCAATAGCAAGGCCAAAGTCTGCCAGCTTCACTGCAGCTCCCTTCATCTTACTGGCCAACAACAGGTTCTCAGGCTGAGAAAGACACACACACAAACAGACACACACATGGTGAAGCAGAATGTATGACAAGAGATCAAGACAGTGAGAGACGGATAGTGACAGGCGATCTCCGGCAAAGCTTTTTTCTCAGAAATATCTATATTTGATGTATTCGACACAGCTCGTGTGGGGGTGGGGGGGAAGGTGTGAGAAAGCGATGGAAAGACGGAGGATGTGGAGAGAGGATGAGTGGTTGTGAATCTCCACAGCGCCTTATATGGGCATGTGTTCGTAGCCATGGAAACCACTCGGGGAGTCATTTAGGCAGCGCTGCAGACTGCATGCTAAATGGAAAGTGTACTTAGCGAGAGGCAGCGTGTGTGGCGGCGTTCTAAATGGCCGTTGTTTGGGCAGGAGGACGTAAATGGCCACAGTAAAAAGCCCACTCAGGATAAAAGGCCAACAAATCAGACCAGCAGCGCTCGAGGTAATTTCGTTATTCTCCGACACAGAACGCACACACTCAAGCCGCCCACATGCATCTAAGACATCCCTTGAGGTTGCTTTTTTTTTTTTACAACGCCCTGCAGTCTCTGCTCAGAAAAGGTATAATTCAACACATACTGTTATTGTCCCTCCTACCAGGATTTTTATCGCCTCCTTAAACTGGGCTGAGGAGGAAAGTGGAGGAAGCAGAGACGCTCTCCTCCTCTACTCTTTGTATCTTAGCCTATCAGCGCTTTAGGACGGCTCAAGCCCCTCCCCCGCTACTCCATGGGTGGGTGTGATGTCACATGGGTTGTCTAGGCAACCCTTCGAGGTTCATCTATGCCTTTACCTCCTCTCTCATAATAGACCCCCTTCACAACAGTACAAAGTGTGTGTTTCTATGCGCTTCATGTGCCGTTTGAGTCCCTGTCTTTTCCTTGCAATGGGTGAGAGACAAACCCGTCCACCTGATCGTGACTCACCATCTCCGCTCGCTCAACATGAACATACATGCATGCATGCACGCACACGCACACACACACACACACAGTTCTGGTCACAGACAGACAAGCTGATCTGAGAACAGATAGAGGGTAAGAACAGTCGATGGGAGAACAAATGAGAGAGAGATAGAGGCAGAGACGCAGAGAGACCGAGATACGGAGCAACCGAGAGCCATCTGTGTGTTGCCATGGCCACGAACAGAGGTGTGTGTGAGTGTGTGGTTGTCACGGCAACGGGCAGCCACTCACCTTGAGGTCTCTGTGCACAATATCATGCTGGTGGATATGATTGACACTCTCCAAGATCTGACTAATGCAATGACTACGGAGAGAGAAGAGGGGAACAAACAGAGAGGAAGACGAGTCAGAAAAAAACCAAAAACATCACATATACTCAAACATGATCTGTGAGTGTTTAAGGCCTGGTTATAAAACTGATGCATTTCATTAGGAAAAAAAAAAAATGACGTCATTCTTTTTCAATACGGGATAAATAACATGAAACTACAAATGCTGACATTTTTAAAAGAGCCGTTAAAGGTAAGAAGGTTCAAATACTGCATACATAACAATATATACATGTATATTTATTCTTAAGAGCTGTACCTGATGTCTAAAATCTACTTTCTTTAATGATTATTACTGGTCAGTGTGTGCCTTCCTTTGTACGCGGCTAGCAGGAGTGTATCAGTTATTTGACCGCAGAGAAAACAGCAACAAATATACATTAAAGCATATTATCATGTTGTAAATTTGGAAATGATTAAATCAATTTTCTTTCAATAAATTTGGACTTTTAGACTTTACAACGCTCTGGATTTATCTGGAATCTAAAAAGTTGGGTCATAAGCGTTTGAAACAATCCTACACCGCCATCACACACAGAAATACATGTTTTAATTAACGTTATTAAGCTTCAAACTATTTGGTACAACCCTAACATATATAAATACATAGTAGTATTACAAATTAACCTATTTAGATTAAGGCTGTAAAGTTCCAAAAAACACTTGCTGGACTGAAAATGAACCATGTTGATCATAGTTTATTTATTCAAGTCACTTTCCAAAAGAAAGAAATGCGTCAAAGCTCCTATAATGTGAGGTTTTGCATATTTCTTTGGTTTTATATCATTGGAAAATTAATATCTTTGGGATTTAAAATGTTGGTCATGCAAAAAGAAAGGTGCATAATGACAACATCATTGCAGGTTTTTAGGAAATTGTGACGGCCATTGTTTGACATTTTATAGACAGGCAATAAAGATATTTAATGGATTAATCAATAATGAAAATAATCATTTTAACATGACTAAAAGCACGTGAAAACTAACCTCCATTACATTCTAAGACAGCCGAGGTTTCAACTTAAGTTGCATTACAAACATTTACTATACAATCTCTGTTATTTTTCAAAGACATCATTAAGGCACTGCAGTAAAACAATCAATACTAAGGAAGACGTGCGAGAGGCCTTACACCACACAGTCAATACATTTCTATCACAGTGGCAATTTTAGTAATGGGGCATCAATACAGCTGCTACTAATACCTGTATTTTCTAAATTCTGGTTAGTGAGCATGTTTTAACACTAGCCTTGTGAGTGTGTTGACTCATGATGGGTCTGGTTAAATTGTCCTGCAAGCCAGAACCTGACCACCTTATGACTGTCCTATGCACTGTGGTGTCAGGCTGCACAATGCCACCGTTTGAGGCTCGTGTTCATGTAACGTCTCAGGAAAGGTTAACTGGTCAAAGGTCGGGCCCAGCCAGAAAGAGGTTTATGCCATGTGGGCTGGTTTGTGTGTGTGTGTGTGTGTGTGTGTGTGTCTTTACAAAGCCCCCTCCCATGTGTGCCTGAGCAGACAAAGACCCCTAATCCAATTGTACAACAGACTTCATAAACTGCATGAAAAAAAAGGGGAGGGGAACTCTGCGGAGGAGGAAGTAGCGAGGAGGGGAAATGACATGTCACACTGTCAACAAAGTGTAAGAAAATAGTGTAAAAGCACAATACAATTCTAAAAAACCAAGGTAACATCTTCAAAAATAATTGTTTTGTGCAACCAACAGCCCAAAGCCCAAGGATATTCAATTCATAATATTACAACAAAGTAGAAAGCAGCACATTTTCAAATTTAAGAAGCAACAACGGGCGTTTTTAAAAAGGTGCATTTTACTCTGATAAATGATGTAAAGAAGGAATATATAAAGAACTGCATATTGTTTCAGTATAACTTCCATGCAGAGGCAGGAAGGTGAGCGAAAGAGATGCGTTTGCACTTGTTGATGGGGGGGTGATGCATTTTGCTGACAACAATAAAAGCAAAGCAATTATATCATTAATGATATGTGTTATGTTCAGGGCAGCTCCATATTAAGTGCTTACCTGGCATCGGCCTCACTGTAGTACTCCCTGGCTACAATGTCTTCAAAAAGCTCTCCACCTGTCACCCTGGAAGGGGGAGGGAAAGGAAGGAAGAATAAAGAAAAAGGGAGGAGGACAGCAAAAGAGACAGAGAGAGAGAAGCCTGTTAGCATTCACAAACCAAATGCAGCCGCACTCATGGATAAATGTCAGTGTGTGTGTGTTCAGAATATACTCACAGGTCAAAGACGAGGTAATGAAAGCCTTCCTCTGAAATGCTGTCATGGAGTCTCACTGCAAGAGAGAGGGGTTGGGCAGTGAGACAGGAGCTTGGTAAAACAATAAAAAAGGAATGGCTGCAGTGTTTT
This sequence comes from Anoplopoma fimbria, assembly GCF_027596085.1. Classification (NCBI taxonomy): domain Eukaryota; kingdom Metazoa; phylum Chordata; class Actinopteri; order Perciformes; family Anoplopomatidae; genus Anoplopoma; species Anoplopoma fimbria. Next base: position 18,190,630 of record NC_072453.1, read on the forward strand.
GACTGTTAAAGCTTCCCGTAAACTGAAGCTACGGCTAAATGCTAAAACATTTCAAGAGAGAGATGGAGCAAAGAGAGGTGGAGAAATGAATGTCAACTATGTGACATATCGCTTTTTCCCAGCATCGCAGGAAGACATTGTTTCTTTAGGAACTCCTCGATTGATGGTTACGGACCGATGCTCAGTAAACATATGAGATCAGTGATGAGGCGTACTAGTGTCCGATTGCGGCACGGAGGCAAAACACTAGAAGCCGTTTTGAAATCGTCGTCAGGAGGAGATAGAACGTTAGAACAGTCCTGCTGGGGCCAGATAACGGAGCTCCAGGAACAAAACAGAGGTCGCATAAAGTGTTCAAGCTCCACTCAGTAAATATAAATAAAAATAGCTTTTGAAGGTAGAATTGTAACATTATCATTATCTTTGGGAGAGTAAACAATGTTTGGTGTCTAGAGCTTTGAAAACCAGCTGCTAAAAACAACCAAAACAACCAAACAGCATTGATTTAAGGGTTAACTTACTGCTATTTCCAGATGCATCTTTATATTGAACACACTTCATATGGCAAAAAGCACACCTTCATCACAACAATCTTATCACAGCGGTTTCTTCTTTTGTTGTCCTCCTTGAAATAATTCAAATGTATGCGCAGACAGAAGAAGTGCACACCTATTTAGGTATCTTTTTAGATTCATATACATTTTAGTGCATTTTTGCCAGTAATTGACAGCAAGAGAGAGGGTGGGCAGTGAGGCAGAGATATATATAGAGTTAGGTAGAAAAGACTGCTGCACTGTTTGACAGTTAAACTTCCCCATAAACTGTGGCTATGAGAGAATGGACCAAGGCAGAGCTGGAGAAGTTAAAGACAATTAACAGGAAGAGTGTGAGATAGAAAGGTATATGACATGAAACAAAGGTTTCCATTTGGCATAGAATCAGGGCTTGTGGTTACACAAGTCTCAACGAAAGATGCACAGATCTGATGCTGACTGAAATACAATTAATTCAATTTAATTCTACGGTTACAATAATAACAGCTGTTTTGAGGTTTTTCCACGCCTCCTCACTTGCTTTTCACAATTTACTAAATTCACATCTATGCATTTGTTCGTTACCCAGTCATTATTTGGGAAAGTGATAAAAGTCAAGCCAGATGTTTCCTTACACATAAAAGCATGATCCCAGTGGTTTCAACACAGCGAGGCAAACGGCTTTTTAACTACAATGCTATTGGATCGGTACTCAGCATCAGCCCAGGCATCATTCTCTTATGTGTAAGGACACATCAGGCTTGACTTATACTTCGCTTCGTAAAACAAAATGTAACAAATAAATACGTATACATTTACTGAATTGTTATTTATTATTAAAAGCATATGCTCTATCTTACACCAGCAACTTGTTTAAAAAAAAATCTGTTCAATTAACAGGAATTACAATTGAAGCATATACCGTTTAATGCAGCACCAAATTGGTCAAAACTTAAACAGGATTTAAAATAGAAACTTAGACTAAATTCTAATCCAATCATCTGTATTGGTGAATTCCTAGTACTGAGACTGATGAGGTTGTATCTGTGCATCCCTAGTCTTAACCATTAGGATCCTTGGTCGCCGATAAATCAGTAGCTATTGGCCCCAATAGCTACTGATTGGCCCCAACCAATCAGTAGCTATTGATTATCTGTCATGTTGACATTATTTTCAGTGGAAGCGAAAGCTAATCTTGCTAATGTAACAGTTGCTGAGGAGTCAAATTCATGATTTAGGTGTTTTTTGGTACAAGAGGATGACGTCTCCATTCTTAATTTCTTATTCAAAACTCTGATTGTCAACCAGGGAAACAGCCATCAAAGAGCAAAAGAGCAAAAGAGCAAAACCCAAAAACCTGTGAATAACTGAAAAAATGTAGATTGCAGATGTGGGCAGCGATGAAGCGGCGAGTAGGAAGTGTGATGTGTAGAAAAGAAGATGAAAGAAGGACAATTAAATAAAAACATAAGTGCTTGTTACCAGAAATGTTTCTTGATTACCGATGGAGATAAGTGAGTGCTTGGTCGAGAGCAGAAAAAATAAAGTGGCGATTACAGTAATAAGCTCATATTACCGCGATGCTGCCGTTATGCGGTAACCGTCGCAGCACTACCAACAGAACAGCAGCACAATGACAAAGCAGGATCCAGGCAGCAGGAGCCAGGCAGCAGGAGCCAGGCAGCAGGAGCCAGGCATTAAAGAACGGGCCTGAGATGCATCTTAGGTTTAGTGACGAGGAGCCACAGTTATCGTTATGTAAAATGAATATCAGTTGTATAATAAGATGAAGTAGGATGGCCCTGCAGCAAGAAACAAGAGCGACTGCTCTTTCCTCCTCCTCCTCCTCTTCCCATCTTCACGCTCTCCCTCCATCTGTCTCCTACTCCTCCTGCTTTCGTCTCTCCATCTGTCTCTTTTTTTGCGTGCCCTCTTTTGTCCAAAGTTTGAATGCAGACAATGCCAAAATATGTCAAAAAACAAGGAGAAAGGACAGGAGAGAGAGACAAATCTTTACAGAGAGGGGGAAGAGAACAGGAAAAGTAGGCGAGGGGGCGAATGAGTGCCGGGGGGGGGGGGGGCTGACAGAAAACTAGGACACGCAGAAAAGAAGAATAAGGAGTGCAGTGGGAAAGGTGTCATTGGTTCTGTCATATTTCCCCTTTCTGCCCTTTTACACCCATCTCCTCTAGACGTCTCAATTAGAGCAGCACAATGCATTTCTTTTTTCTAATCATCACATTTCTACATTAGCACACTGCTAAGGGCTGTGATGGCCAAGAGCAAGGAAACCACAAAGTCAAGAAAGCAGAGACAAACGTCTGGTCTCAGCAGGCAGAGCGGAGATGTGTAGTCAGCAAGAGGAAGATCACCTGCCATCACCTCATTCTGACGCAATCTATACAACCTATTGTTTCTGTTGTCACGACAACCGCACGACTGATTTGCACAAGACTCGTAAAATCATAACCACAGCTAGCAGCCCTGAGCTGTTAGCATCTTGATATACCAATGCAAAGTAGTGATGTTGAAATCAAACACAGTGAGGTCAGCCATCCCGTCTGCTGTACATTTGACTCCGTACCATAAACTACATATTCTAGTACGTTCATGTGCATACTAATATACCGAGTATTACTGGACGTGTGCAACATGGCGAACACATTGACTACTGACAATCGACGAGAAGATCTCCACCTGTTCATCCCGTGATAAAATCCAATATCAAGGAACTCAATTGTTGTAGAAAATGTTGGTGAAGTGGTGACGATGACCACTAGAACAGCAGAAATGACCCTGCACTGTGCAATCTGACAAAACATTGCATTTCCATTCTCCGTATGCCTGCTCACCAAAGCTTTGCTCTGTTCAACATTGCTCATAATTGACTAAATTATAAATATTCCAAACAAAATTGGCTACACTGAAATGTCAAATGAGGGATCACAAAGAAAGTTATAGCATCTTTTTAGACTCAACGACTTGATAAATGGAAATAAAATGTAAACCCACATGCTGGTAATTAGCTCGGTAAATTCTGGTCATCCTGGTCAGTTAGAGCTTTTTAAACCAACTTTATTGATACCAGGGCCTGACTAACTTGGTGACATAGGCTTCTGGTTTTTAATTTGCCAGTTTAAATTGTTATATAATTCAGGGTTCTGAACATTTTCCACCATATCATCCTCAATGTAAGCACCATGTAGAGCATCAAATCTTCATGCATTTGAGTTAAGATTATTTTAACAAACTACTATTTCAAAAATGAGGGATGAGCTTTCATGCTCAACATGTTAGTCTTGATTACCAATGTCTGGGGAAACTCTCGGTTACAGATCTACATGATCCTAGAATGTTATGCCTGCACCAGTGCTGCTGCACTCCAATGAAGAACCTCCTCCTGTGAGCATGAGCAACAACACAGAACAACACATTACACATGAGGTCACGTGCACAGAAACTCACCGATGTTGGGGTGCTTCAGCAGACGACAGATGCGAGCCTCTCTCTCCAGCTTCTGATGGTCTGAGGAGAGAAAAGTACGAGACGTGTTAAATCATAAAGCAGCAAACCGCTTGTGTATCATGAACCGGTCAAACAATCGTGTTCAGTAGCCGTTTAAAAAAACAACACAATAATAGATGATTAGTTAAGTTTGTAGCAAGTCCATTCAGGGGAAGTTAGCAATTATGCTTTTCATTTGTGGTTCTTAACTTAATAAATGTTGTTATTGGCAACTAACAGTAAAGGTGGGAGGGAGTATTAGGTATGACATGCCCCAAACCACACCTGAATGGAAACAGGGACATTATGATTTAAAAGTAAGGGTCTTAACCACCAGGCCTCCTGACACCACACAAAACTCGTGGAGTAACCTTTGCTTTTTATTGAGGCTATCAGACATGTTCCCTTTCACTCAGAGAGGAAGCTCTACCTGTGAACCATGGTCCACCTTTACTTTCACTACCTGCACCATGTTGTACAGTCTGCAGTCACCACACCTGATGCACAATGAGACTGAGGTGGTTAATCCGGGGAACTTGCTTGCCAATACTTGCTTATTGGCATCAAACCTAATTTGACTCACTACTGCACTTTCCTTTGTAGCAATGATTTACTGGAGAGCGTCAGTCACAAACATCACAAAATCATCCGGTAAAGTGAAATACGTGAATGCAAATATTTAAAAAAGGTTTGAGTCACAGATAAAGATTTGTGTCATGCAAGCAAAGGCAAATGTTTTAGGCATAAAACCTATTAGTGATACAGCTGTTCAAGCCGAGTGGCTGCGTTTGCCTCTGAAAGGTAACAGTCACAAGGTGCGTTTAGGCAAAGCTCCACCGACCACAGGCCCAGTTTTATTCAAGGTTGTTAAACTGTTTGTGAGAATTAACGAGGCTGTGTGAAGCAATTACAATGAGTGTGTGTGTGTGTGTGTGTGTGTGTGTGTGTGTGTGTGTGTGTGTGTGTGTGTGTGTGTGTGTGTGTGTGTGTGTGTGTGTGTGTGTAAAGGGGGTTAGTGTAAAGCCCAGTTATACAACACTGTAGTGTTTGCATTTCAGCTGAAAGAGGATGCTAGCAAGAACAACCACCTCATGTCTAAACCAACATCCTTGTTTGAGGATTTTACTCAATCCCGTACAGTGTGTGTGTGTGTGTGTGTGTGTGTGTGTGTGTGTGTGTGTGTGTGTGTGTGCACATGCACGTGTTTGTACGAGACGTGGGCGTGTCAACCACATGACTCTGTTAAAACTACTCCTTCCCATCACTTTGGGAGCCATGCAGCTGAGGTCAGAGGTGACTCGGGGTAACTGCAGTGACGATCCAGTATGACTCAGTGTGTGTACATGTGTGTACATGTGTGTGTGTTAACACTGCGGTGAGGCCAACTCAACCCCGCAGCTCTATAGCGATTACACCACACAGAGGCCGCCTCACTAAGATTTGCATTCATTTCCCCTGTGCAGCAACGGCCTCAGATAAAATTCACATGATGCTGCTGAGCAATCATCCATCGATGTAACCGACTGTTCACCTACAACTGCAACACAGAATGTAGAGGCACCTATGCATCCTTCTTCTCCTGACTTTCTCTAACTTGTTGCTGACTCAGAGTGGTTTTAAAGCTGTCTAACACGGTGCAACACTCTCCACATCTACCTTCCACTTCCCTGCAGGTATAGAGCTCCCTCATCTGAGAGAAGGCGAGGGAATAAGGGAAGGACATGAACCTCCTTCTAATTACACCAGTGACGCAGAGAGTGAGAGACAGACAAGAGAGACGGAGAAGGAGAAGGAGGGAGGATTACAGGGAACGTCCATTTGCTAGAAGAGGATCATCACAGCTCCTGTGTGTGTGTGTGTGTGTGTGTGTGTGTGTGTGTGTGTGTGTGTGTGTGTGTACTGCCGGCTACCCTGGTGCAGTGTCACTGCAGCACTCACTAATTCATTCAATCTCCTTATTTGTTGGTGCGAGAGTGTGTGTGGTAGAAGAAGACAGGAAAGAGAGGGCTGGAGGGTAATTACTGGCACTTCCTGCTGCTCTCTAATTGGCCATCTGCTTTGCCACGGGGCGGGCCCACAGCCATCTTACATCAGCTGAGGAGGATGGAGAGGGCCTGACACACACAATCACATGCTCACAAACACACACGCCCCTCTGTCTGCCACACTTGACTATCTGATTGAAGGCTCGAGGAACCAGTTCAGAGCGTTGGAGACAAGTTTACATCCAACTGTTCTGACGGGAAAATACTGACAAAATCAAACAGCGTTATTATAGTAGTTCAGGAATGTTTGGAGGATATCTAACGAGGATGGCTCTTACATGTTTCTTTCCCAAACCGCATCAAATATAAACTGTAATATTATTTTATTTCTTTCCATATAATATCTAGCGTTTGTGCGCAACCGTTCATATGCAAATTAAGATAGCCATTAAACAAACCTGTTTATGTTGTTTTGCCAGTAAGTAGTTCAGGACTGTGTATTGAGCTATATATATATATATATATATATATATATATATATATATATATATATATATATTATATATATATATATATATATATATATATATATATATATATATATATATATATATATATATAATATATATATATCTAGTTTCATTACAAATACCAAAGTACATATTGAGAAAATCGTCCCACACACCTGTCTGTCTGTAAGATATGTAAACATAGGCAAAGCATGTCTACATTATATTGGTATCCATCTGCTTATGTTTCCGTATCCTCTTTGCAATGCGCAAGCTACTTCCATTGAGGTAACCGTGGTCACTACACAGTTTTCCATTAATAATAATAATAATAATAATAATAATAATAATAATAATGAGAGACTTTGGCTACAAGAACCAACTGGACTGAGGTGGAAATGTGGGACAGTGCCGAGCATTCAATAATAATAGTAAAGCAACACAACTGAAATCCTTTTCTGTGGGACATAATGCAGCCCAACGACACCAACAACACGAGGAGGAAAGGTTTCAGGGGAGTGCATTAGAATGGATAGTCTGTTCACTCTGACACACAGAATGTTGCAGCAGACAATGCAGCAGCACTCCACTTTCAGTCACTTCACTCACCAACAACAACAGAAAACAAAGCAGTCATTCTGCGCAATCAAACTCGCATCACACCAATTTCAACACTCTGTGCACAACCATGTTAAACTAATATGATTAATGGAATTTCTAATGGATACTCATTTATTGATTTGATGAGTTCCTTTGATGGATTTCGATTTGCATCACATCTAATATAGCTCTCTAACCTTCAGTCTCATTTTCTTCTTGACTGAAATGTGTTATGTTGTTTTTTTGTGATATTTTAGGGGCTATATCTTGTTCTTTGGCTCATTTTAATTAATTGCACTCATTCATTTATAAAAAAGACACGCTCCAAACGAGGTTTGCATTAAAGACCCCTGATTCTCCCGAGTGTTTTCTGTGTTCATGAGCATATTGTGTGCGCTGCTACCCACTCACATCCACCCCCAACTGCCTGTAGGCTGGACTGTCCCACAGCCAACAGCCTACATCCATCCCTGACATCCCGGCCTCCTTCACTTCCTTCCTCCTTTCATTTCCTTCCTTCCTTCCTTCCACTCCCTGCCTCCCTTTTACCCCTCCCCCCCACTCCTCAGATTACTGCAGTGTTTACCAGAGCTTTGAGAGACTTACCCACCAGGCCACGCGTGAGGTCACACTCGCCCCATCGGGCTAAAAAAAACCCACCCAAATCCTAGCAGGCAAGCTGCCTGCTCACGCACTGGCTGCCTGTGTGTGTGTGTGTGTGTGTGGACGTTGTGGTTTGTGTGCGTGGTGGTGCAAGTTGCGTCAGCCATGCGGCCTTCCGCAATTCTTCTCTTAGCACAAAATCCTCTTGTTTCCTCCTTCGCTCACCAAATCGCTCTCTGTCTCACTTGACCTTGCTCCCCTGGTGTGGGGCGACGCTGATCGCCTTCTTGCAGGACTATATTGTTAAAAACCTCCTCCTCTCCTGGCCAGCTCTCTTCCTCCCTGGCAAACACGTACATGTACATAGGCCTACATTGTGCTGCCTTGCTGCGAAGAGCCAACAGTTTTCTGCTGAGCCCTTACTTTTCCTTGGTCGGACATTAATACCAGGAGCTGCCCTATGTGGACACTTGAAGGCAGGGATAGAACAATAAGGGTATTACAACATACTCACAGATGCCTCACAATACAGACATGCTCTATTAGTGTTACTCCCTGCTCTCTCTCTCTCTCTCACAAATACCATCAGACACAGACAACAACAGGGCAAACAGGGAGGCGCCTATGGAATCCGTGGGGTCTTAGTGGTTGATGAGATACATTTAGCATAAGTGGATTAGCCTCGATACAAACCAATCCCCCTTTGCAGAGAGAGAAGAGAAAGGCAATGAGTGAGAGAGGCTAGCAGAGAAGGATAGGCACGGAGGTAATGAGAGAGGGTGCAGGAAAGGAGAACAAAGGAAGCCAGGTGTGCGTGAATGTCAGGAAGGAGTGCAGGTCTAATTTGTCAGATACAAAAAAAAGAGAAAGCAATTAAGTATCTCAGTCTGAAGCCAGGGGAGGTTCTGACACACTGCCACGAGCTCACGTCATCATTACGACATGGCACGCCACACCAGGCATGTGCACGTGGGTGTGGATCTATTGCAGGCACAGCAACCAACGCAACAAATACGAATTCAAGAGTTCAAGAGACTGTGGAGCTACGTGAACGCACCAACAATCAACAAGATGTCAGACGAGAAACATCTTTCATATCCTGTCAATTTTTATTGTTTTATTTCAATCCTGTCCTCCATGTGCCCTTTCCATGGAGAGTGTCTTAGAAATTTGGATCAATTCATTGTGCAGCGGTTGTCTAACGATACCACAGAGGAGCGATTGAGAGTTACTCAATACAGTGTTTATAAAGGGGGTCATTAAACCATCAAGAGGTTGTAGATAAGAACTCCCCACAGACACAATGATTGAATAAAAGACTTCCTCTGCCATTGGAATTATGGGACTCATGGTTTATGTGCATACTTTCCAATAAGGCTGGGCGACATACACAGCGAGACGAAAGGCGTGGATCAGTAGAGATTAGTTATCGCTTCAATATCTCTGGTAAGCCATGGCAGACTAAGTTAAATGTAATGATCTGCATGATGCAATGCATCAAAAGGAGGCCATTATATGTGGGAGTATCACAGTTTATATTACATATTTCATACTCTGTCATTTTATACTGATATATTTAAAGTAATTGACCTTAATTTGTGATTTAATATATTTTCTTGTCTTTTAGCCTAGTGAGTCAGTTCATGTACATGTTTGCATTCACTTTGATATTTTCACTGTCTTATAAGTGTTTAATTGGGCCGTACTGTTTTGCCATGTGACACAGGTCACATGACCTCTTGATGAGTTTTTTTTTATTTAACACTTGACCTCATTACACTTCATACGCTGATCAAGACTTGTTGAGTCGAAACACATCGCTCATCAATGCTTTAATAAAGGATAACTAGCTAACATTCAGAGCCTCGGATATTTTTCAAACTAATACGAAGGCCTTCCTTTAAAAAGCGAGCTGGACCGTTAGTGTTTTATATTTGGACTTGACTACTCGTCCTGAGGTTGAGCACCTTTTTTCATCAATAGGATGAAGAACTTTGCCAATTTCCCTGGATTAACCACAAAAAGACTTGTTTTATCAACAAACTGCTTCTCAATAAAATGTACTGTATAGCAGTAATGACAGCTATCTCAGTATAAATGACATATAGCCTGAGTGTCCAGTTTACACCACAAAGAAGGCCAACACGCACATATCAGAGTCAGTGTGAGGGTGCACGGTGTAACCTACCTCTTGCAGACAGCTTCTTAGTGTTGATGATTTTTGCAGCATATTCCTGTCCTGATGACTTCTTTACACACCTACGCACCACTGAAAAAGCTCCCCTAAGAAGAAAGAACACAAGCAGCCAAAAATCAGTTCCATTTTACATGCTCTCCCTCCCTCTCACTTACATGCACAACGTGTGACATTTGAAACTGCATCAACTCGTGTGCAGTGGTTTGTTTTTGTGTATGCCAATCACACACACAATCACACACACATTGGGTGTACAGTCATTACCATCGCAGCCTCAGTGAGTGGAAACTGAAAAGGTGGGCAACAATCAAGTAATTCAGCATCAATATAACAAGCATGAGTGCTGATATCAGCTCACGTCTGGGATTATAAATTAATGGCCAAGTGCTGTTACTAATCTTTGATAGGCACACAATAAAATGTAACCTACAGCCCCAAAGGAAATACAATACCAGAAATACAACAGCCGGCACACAGAATGTGCTGCATACAACAATGGGTAATATTTAATATATTCACCAGCTAGCAACGTTCAGTTATAAATCTGCTCTAGTGGAAAAGACTGTGCACAATAAAACAAATCCTTCTCCCAGGGGTGTGATATTGACCTAGATGAAATCTCCATATTTTTCACCTGCTAGCTTCTGCTGTGATCATTCAATCCTGAGCACCACAGAAGAAGAACTAAGCATGGTTCTCATGGCTCCATCACCACAGCCTGCACTACCTGCAGTGTCTGGCCCTACGCAGTTTTCTTGCAAGAGGAAGGCTGCCTGGCACTAGTCTGGATGATAAATGGAGGGCTGCACTCTGCTCCGACCACTCTGCTCTGAGTTTTCAATTATTTAGCAGTAAATGAGAGGTGACAGAAGCACAGGGCAGTGCCTTGACTTTAACAGCCTATGACGGAGCAAAACGCATTAACAAAGGGCTGCAGAAACACCAGGTAAGTGGTCAGTCTGCAGAAGCATCAGAAGCATGGTGTGTGTGTGTGTGTGTGTGTGTGTGTGTGTGTGTGTGTGTGTGTGTGTGTGTGTGTGTGTGTGTGTGTGTGTGTGTGTATAATCAGTGCCATCGATTACTCAATTATTAGGCACAGAGTGGAAATGGCAGCTGGAAATGAAGGCTGCTGCAGCTCCACAGGACCCGTGCCGCCCTGCTGCCACTGGTTTGGGCACAAAAGAGGAGAATAAAACCATCTTCTCCAGCCAAGAACAACAGATGCTGCTGCTGGAACACAGGAGAGGTCACCACAGTGCCGAGAACACGATGACCTCACAGCCACAATGCGGTTATTGATAACCTGCTGTGCGGTGCGGTGCGGTGCGGTGCGGTGTTTTACGCATTTACGCACGACTTCCCAGGGGCACGAAACGCTGTTCTGCACGGTGCATGCACAAATCATATGCAGCTGCTGAGGAGAGAGAGGGGAGAGGGGAGGAGGAGGAGGAGGGAGGAGGAGAGAGAAAAAAAAAAAAAAAAAAAGCACCCTAGTGGTCGGCCTAGTTGGCCTCCGGTCTGCAGCCACGGAGCTGTCAGAGCCGCAGGCCGGTGGAGACGCGTCTCCGGCGGCTGCGGGGCCTCCGCTGCAGACCCCCGCATGGAGCCCGGCCCTGAGGAGCCCCGCACAGGATCACGCACACGGCGTCTTTACGCACATCCATCCCCGACCTGTGCGTAAAACACGCTCCGGAGCTAACGCGGCTACTTCATCCACACCAGCATGCGGTGCTACCTCCCCGTTAGCACCGCACAGGCAGCCGAGTCTGCAGCTCCTGGTCGGGGACAAAACCACAAACACTGACAGGGACCGTGGAGCCAGACAGCCGGGACGCACCGGAGGAGCCGCCGGGAGATCTGCGCCAAAAGCGGGCCAACCGGGGGACAAGAGACAGAGACAGAGACACAGACAGACACGATGCACACTGCAGCAACGAGGCTTACTTCCCGAGCTCCTCGTACAGCTGGTACTCGTCGGTGAACCGGGTGGAGGTGACGGGGACTGCCATGGTTGGAGCCGTGCGTAAAAGGTGCCCGAGCCTTGGGGAGGACGGAGGCGGCTGGCTGTGGGTAGAGGTCCGGGGAGGAGGGTAGCCTTAGCCTCCAACACTGGAGCTCCGATCTGACAGGCAGGCAGGGCTGAAGAGGATAGAGGAGAGCAGAGACGGAAAGGGAGGGGCTGGGGAGAGGAGGAGGAGGAGGAGGAGGAGGAGGAGTGATGGTGTGTGTGTGTGTGTGTGCGTAAAGGGGAGGAATCATCGCGAGAATTGGGTCGTGCAGCATGAGATTAGGCCCTCTGGTTCAATGAAGTCACAATAATGTGGAGAGGTGCTGATTCTTTTGCCTCATTTAAACTATATATATATATGTGTGTGTGTGTGGTTATAATCAGGAGATGAACTTTTAATAAATAATTATAGCGATGGTGCTTTTTATGGCTGAAGGGAACAAACGCCTTCACATGGAGTCCCTCGTCCCTCGTCCATCCTCATATCTTCAAAATATTGCACAGCAGCATTTTACTGCACTGGTTGGGAAACACCCTATCCATGGTCACACCTCACTGCAGCAGAGAGGCAAACTATACCACACACACACACACACACACACACACACACACACACACACACACACACACACATACACACATTGCATAAGCACATACACATGCACATACAACCGCTCTCTCCAGGGATCAATATTGATTAATGCAGGTCTTGCTCTGCACACAGTAGGCCTCCCTGAACCTCTGATTTTGCCTTTGCGTGTATGTGCACCAGAGATCCGGATGGCAGAGGGAATGAAGGGACTGGTGTATCAGGTTTCCACCGACGAGCATGCACCTATGTTTTTTTCCACAGCGTGAGGGCTGTTAGCTTGGCGGTGCTAAAAGATGGTGTCACACAGATCCAGAGTGCCTTGCTAAATGTTTAATGTGTGCATGAGTGGGAGGCCATCAGAGGACAGGCAGGTGGGGCTGGAGGGAGCTCGAGAGGCCTGTAAGTGTGTGTGTGTGTGTGTGTGTGTGTGTGTGTGTGTGTGTGTGTGCGACTGCCTGCTCAGCGCTCTGGCTCAGAGGCGGGACAGTGAACATCACATCGTCACTGTCAGAGAGAAAGAGAGCAAAATGGTGATTTCACCCCCAAAAAATCTTCATGCGCGCTTGTCAGCGTGGGAACACAAAAGCTGAAAAAGTTCAAATATTATGAGGCAATATCTGCAAGTGCTGCCTGCTGAATGCACGATGGAGCGCAGGAAAAAGGAGGCCAGCGTGTGTGTGTGTGTGTGTGTGTGTGTGTGTGTGTGTGTGTGTGTGTGTGTGTGTGTGTGTGTGTGTGTGTGTGTGTGTGTGTGTGTGTTTTATGTGAAAGACAAATGAGCACTGCAACGTAGGCTACTAGCCCTCTCCTGCCCTCCTTTTTCCTACGTGCTAACCCTGCTGCCTCTCCTCCTCTTCCTCCACCTCCTCAGCCTCCACACACGTTACATAATGGTGAACTCCTCAGCCTTTGTTATCTCACACCAACCACACACTACGCCTTGCCCGCTTGACGAGAGACAGAGGAGCAGAGGAGGGAAGAGGAGTGAGAGCACGGGAGGCCGAGAGAGAAGTGGGATGGTTCCAGCAGAAAAATTGGCACTCAGCGAGGGAAAGAAAGAAAGAAAGAAAGTCTGTGTGCCGTTTTCCATATTGTAGTATTATTATTGTAGTATTATTACAGTCCGATCTATCCATTCTAAACTATGCACCTAATGTGTGTGTTAATCCAGTGCTTGCTCATAAAACTGGAGACCACCAGCCGACTCGGACTTTACCGTGACACGAGAAAGCTGTCAAACCCCCTCCTCTTGATTCTGCAATGGAAAAAGGTCACATGACGATGGCAGCTATGTCTGGTGACATCACTTTGTGAAAAACGACTCAGCAGTTTTGGAAAAACAGCAAGAGGACGTTGACCTTCTCGCACCTTGCAATGTGGATGTGTACACGCTCAGAGAAAACACTGATTTTGAAAGCTGATGACAGAACATGAGTAGTGCTTAAACGGAGACATCTTGCATTGTGCTCGTTCTCCATCCAGCTTCACGTCACTTGTCTTTTTGCATGGGGGCCATTTGAAGCCTGCAGCCGTACACCCATGCAGGATTTGTGCCTACGTTTCCTGCCTTCTTGGTGCTAAAACAGTCCTGTGGTATGATTATCACATTTCTGTTTGTAGCAGACTCCCATGGCTAACCCAAGCTCTGCTTGAATCCTGAATAGACTAATTGTGCAATCAGAGCTTCTGTGGCTGCGATACATTTAGGCATGACTTTTCCTTTGTTGTGACTAATGAGGGTGAACATGCCATCTGTTACATCATCACAACCGAGAGAGTGGACGGGCCAAGAGCTGAGTCATGACACTCCTGTTCTGCGCTGCTTTGGAGACATAATCTGACTGGGGGGAAGTGAATGAGTAACGCTCCTTCCCTCCTTCAGTAGATGCTGTCGTGATGCCCCGGAGCAAAAGGCTACTGACCTCCAACTGCTCAGTTGTCCCGGGTCGTGGTCGTGTTGGACGGCGCCTCGGCGTCAGTGTGCGTCGCTGTCCGGGTGAAAAAAGGAGGGTGTGCTCAGTCAGCTCTGCCAGTATACATAAATAACTGTGGGTTTTGAACATCACAGCAAAACTCAGAGGTGACATGTAGTCAGCCCCTGTCAAGCATTCAAGGATCATTTATTGTCATTATGCAACACAGAGAAACTCCGTTGAAGCCCATTTGTAACACAACAAACAGGTGACAAACAAAACAAAAACAGATGCACATTCCTGTAGTGCATATTTTGAATTTGCATCATGATGAATGTAAAAATATGCTGATTATATAGCTTAGTCATTCAAAGTTCGGAGTCTCCTCATTCATCTGCTTTATAATCCCAAATAAACAAAACAGCCACCTTAACTTTGCCACGAAAAATAAAAAAGATATAAAACTTAAATCTACATTAAAGGATATAGTAAAACATTGTTTGCTGTCATCGTCCATTCGATCAGAGATCACTTCCTAATGTGCTGCCAATGTAAGGGATGGGAAGTCCTCCTTTTGTGCAAAAATACATTTGCAAAGTTACAGTATTTTTAGCACAAACTCCACAATTTTCCCTCCACAAAATACACAAACACAAAGAGAGAATTTGACTGAAATCACAGTAACTTTGCATCCCCACTTCATCTGATTAACTCCGATGGTGATGCTGCATATCTACATCAGACAACTTTATAAACTATGAACAGGATGAATGAAAGCCAAAACTGTTTCAATATACATATTGGCACATGAATATATTGAGATAGACTTGAAAAATGTGAAGCTATCCTTTAAACTTGAGCAGTAGCATCGTCATGGACAGGAGCAGCTTCATCATCATATAGAGTAGGCTACAGTATATGAATGTTTTTCAATTCAATCATGCAAATATCATGATTATTTTAAGACTGGCAGTGTAATGTGATGCAAGCTCTCTCCACAAGAGGTCAGTCCATTACAGCGGAGAACATAAACAGAAATCAGAGAAAGTGAAACTACATTTCAGTCTTTCATTTTTATGATACATGTACAAGGAAGTACAGCGAGGACAGAACCCTCCTCATAGATAAATCTTTGTTAAAATATTGGATGTGGTCCAAAAACGAAGGTAAGAAGCAAATGCAAAATCAGTAGCAGCGAACATTAGTTTAAATAACCTTGTTAGGCTTTTCTGTATGTAGCCTATTGTTGTGTCTCTAGCCCAGCTGCTTTGCATTTTAACTTTTCTTGTTTGTTTTGAAGTGTATTCATCTTCTCCATAAACCAGAGTTAACTGACAGAAGTTAACTTAACTTAAACTTAACTTAACTCAGTTAAGTTTCCGCATTCAAGGCCACCGAAGATTCTAAGCTTTTGTCCTCGTGGTAAGAGGCCAGTTATGTAGACTGGAAACAATTCATTTACACTAATTTGAACTTTGTTAATGATTTTTCTTTACCTTAATGACGTGTATTTTAAAAAGTACTATCGCCTGATTTAGCATACCTATTCAGTTTGAAAGCAGTTTGTTCTGATTAAAGGGTATGTTCATAATTTTCATGTCTGTCGTAAAACCATATTGAGATGCTCTTATGAACACTGAAACTGTTCGTACTGGCAAATAAAAGGTCCGTTCTCAAAGTAAATTCAAAACAAGTGATGTAATACAAAGTCTACAGTCCTCGTTCTGTCAAATAAATATTCAAAAGTTTATCAGAATCAAATACGAGGCTTTGGCAGTCTGAGTTAGACAAATCACTCGTACATCTTCCAGAATTTGGAACAGCTTCGATGTTAGTTCAGTTTCAAAGTAACCACGAGGAATGTTCAAAACAAGAAAAACCTGTTTCAACATTCATACGCGTGACTG
The DNA here is from genome assembly GCF_027596085.1 of Anoplopoma fimbria. Taxonomy (NCBI): domain Eukaryota; kingdom Metazoa; phylum Chordata; class Actinopteri; order Perciformes; family Anoplopomatidae; genus Anoplopoma; species Anoplopoma fimbria. The sequence continues at coordinate 18,206,981 of NC_072453.1, forward strand.
AATATTTTAAGAACTTTTCTTTAAATGTTACGTAAAACATTTGCTGTGTAACCTAATGTACTAGAGGTAATGTAGATACTTATGGTTCTTTTTTAAATTTTCATTCTTAAAAGAATTCCAAAAATAAATACAAAATGGCCTCAGTCCAATCAAATATTGTCACCACTATCTGCCTTATAAACTTGTATCAGTCACATCATGTGCTGTACATGGAGGAAGTAAAAAAGCATAACTTTGACTTTGCCTCCACCATCTGTTCAACAGGAGAAGATGCAGCATGTAGAAACTGTGACCCCATAATGAAAGCAGTTCTTCACTGCACCGGTGAAATGACCCCACAGTTAATACTGGTAGCGAGAGCAATACGCTCTGTGAAACACAAGGATCAAAGAAGAGGAGAGAAAGAGGAGACGAACTAGTAAGAAAGTGAAGACGGCAAAGCGAAGTAGAGACTCACACAGCAGAAATGTAACCAAACTACTGAGTATGTTCTGTCACTAACAGGTTTCTTGGACGAGTCGTCTATCTAGTCTTTCAAAACCTGTAATATCCACCTTTATGCAGATGACATCATTTTATCACTCTATATAAAAACAGCCACTGAATATTTGCAGTATTGTTTATTTTTTAAATACTAAATGATGAAGTTGTTTTCTTAATATGCTTGTATTTTGTATTAATTACATATGTTTTCTCAAGTTGCAGGGCGTTGAGCTATCCGGGCCTCACTGAGCCACTAGCATGATTATTTCTTATTGAACTGAAGAAAGATTTTTTACTTAGGAGTATAACAGTTTTACAACTTGGATGTTGCAGATATTTCATGATTTAAAATTCTCAAGCCGTTGTCTTTGGTATGATAAACTAATGTAGATTGATAGAACATGTACATGATGGAAATATTGAAAAAGTTTGATATCAAATCATTCTATTATGATCAATTATTATTTACCAATAAAACTATTAAAAACATGCTGTAGAATTTTTTTTCCAACTGAAATTTTAACTACAACACTACAACAAAGGTACACAAATTTTGGAATAGTTACGAGGTTTGAGCAGACTATATTGATAAGTGAAGCACTGGGAAATAGCATCACCCATCACTAATAACTTTGAGTTCACAATTAAACAAGGCAGGATATCAGTTGGATCTACAACAATGTGAACAGTATGGCACACAAGTTATGACAAAACGGCAGCAGGTGGAGAACTACCAAAGAAACACATTAATATAACCCTTGATCTGCTTATACAATAAAATCAATTCAAAGTTATCCAGCCTTACTTCACACTGAGTTACGAAAAGGTCTACAAGATGCAAGACTCACAGGAAGCACTAGCAAGGAAGCTAAAACAATAATCAATCATAAAAAACAATAAAGCTTGTTTATCAAATATCGGTCAGGATACCTCTGACCCGGATGGATGGCAGGAGCAAGAGAAACAAAAGCAACAGGTGTCTTATATAAACTGGCCCTGATTAGGGAGTTGGTTGGAGGAGGAGTGAGGCCTTGGGCTGCGTTCACTAACCCTACAACTGATACTTTACTCACTTGCACAAGGGAAGCATTCCCCACCACGAAGGGAACAGATGAGGAACAAACTGCTGTTACAGCTGATGATGCCGTCCCGACAGACCAAAGTTACAGTCTTTTTAGCATTTCACACAAACTTTAGAATATAAGAACAGGATGAATGATCACAGCAAGCCCAAACTGTTTCAATGTACAATACATATGAGCATGTGAGTTTCATTTTAAGACAGACTTGAAAAAATGTGACGCTATCATCATGGACAGGAGCAGGGCCTCAGGAGGAGTGAGGCCCTGCTTTGCCCCAATGATAAGCCAGCCTCATCATCATACAGAGTTGGCTACACTATATGAATCTCCTTTTTTTCATCTTCACCTTGAGCATGCAATTATCATAATTATTATAAGGCAGGCACAAGGGTAATTTAATGTAGGTTCTCTCCACCAGAGGTCAGTCCAGTGCAGCAACTGTGAGAACAAAAGTGAAACTTCTTTCAGTCATTGTTTGTATGACACCTACATGAGAGCAGAAGGAGGAAAGAGGAAGACTTCTAATAACTAAATATTTGTGAAAATATTGGATGTATCCCAGAAAACAAAGGTGAGCAGCAAACGTTGCCAAAGAAAAATGATTTATTTTTATATAGTATTATCAGCACCAGCTAACTTAGTTTAATTACCTCGTTAGGCTTTTCTGTATGTAGCCTATTGTGGCACTATGTCACTATTATCTTGCTCTCCGTCGTAACTTATATTGTTTAATTTGATTTGCATTTAGGTTCAGCTCACCTGGTTGTACATAAACTAGAGTTAACTGACGGAAGTGAATATGTAAAACAATATTCACTTATATATATATATATATATACATATATATATATATATCATTGTCAATGGTTTTCATAATCAGTTTCATTTTTGGTGCTTCAGATTGCAAGACGCAACAGGTTTATTCAGCCACACCTTTTTCCTTCAATTAACTGTAGTATTTTTTTTACTTTGGAGGTTTTAAAAAAAAGGTAAAAAGGCAACACTTAACACTGGAACTGCCAAAAACAGAAACTTTGACCCCTTTAATTAAACTGGTGCTTCAAATGCATTTTGCACTGTTGATGTGGAGTAATTCTACTGTATATGATGGTTAAAGTTGTCTCAAGTCAGATAAGTATGTAAATACTTTTGTTTTAAAGACAGAACTGACTACTCCTAAAATATCCAAACAAATCATAGCACTCTGAAGTAATTAAAACATAAAAAAGAAACATCTTTTTTCTGTCTTCTCCAGTCAGTCCAGGCTCTAGAGAAGTTCTTCAGTTTGACGTCCTGTGAACTTGACGCATGTTCAAAATGACTGCATCTGTGAACATTCACAAACTCCTGAAAGATCACCTGGATGAGCTGGACAAAGAGGAGCTGAGGGAATTCCAGTGGTACCTGGCCATGGATAAGGGAGAGGGATCCCGACCTATCCTAAGGTCCAAGCTGGAAAGAGCTACCAGAGAGAAAACTGTGGATAAACTGGTGCAGTTTTACGGGGGAAAAGGCGCCTTGGCAACCACAGTGGAAATTCTCTTTATGATGAATCAAAATAACCTGGCACAAAAGTTAATTCAAGGTGAATCGTCTTGGTTTTTAAGTGTCACACTCTGTAACTGTTGCTCTGAGCTTCATGTGGAAGTGGAAAGGTTAAGGTTTCGTTTTCAGAGCATGACAAATGTTTTAAAAAGCTTTGCACTTATATTTCTTAATATTTTGTTTATTTGATTTTCAGCCAAAATAGGCCCAAACGTGGAGCAGAAATTATCTGATGCAGGAAGGACGCATAGAGATGGAGATTTGAAGAAAGTAATACACACTGAACCTGAGCCTCAAAGTCCAGCTGGTCCATCAGGAGGACACAGAAAGGTCTCAGAGTCATTTCGGGTGAGCTCTCTTTGCATGTCCATGGACGAGACCTTTCCTCTGGCGCCACCATGAGGTTGGCTTTTGTGGCTTTGAGTGAAATGTCTCAACGAGTATTGGATGGTTTCATATTAAATTCCGGTTTATGACAAGACACCTGCAAAATGAATGATTCTCCCATTAGCATCAGCACTACTTTGTGTTTCAAGCTAATTAGCACATTTTTAGCATCCTAACAGGCTAAACAGTGAACATGGCAAACATGAGCATGTCAGCATTGTCATAGCTAGCAAACCTTCATCAATTTGCCACAGAACCGTTAGTGAAGAGAATTTAAAATATTACTTTTAAAGAAATGTTATAACTTTAAAGATAACTCCGTTAAAACATACAGGAGGAGGAGACTTGTAACTCAGCACATGCTCGTAAAGACTACACAACATGTCGACAATTCTAGTTTTAGTTTTCACTTATTGAAAAAGGCTTCTAAATCTTTCTTTGATCTCTGCTCTGCTTAAATCCTAACCCAGCTATCTGACATTATTTTACTCTTTGGGACACTTTATGAGTCTTGGGTTTGATGAAGTAAAGAAGTTGTACATCTCATCCAGGAGGGATTTTGTAAAGTTTACCTTTTTACTCATACAACTTCTAATAGTATCATTTAAATGTTGCATCCAGTCCATCCAGGTTTTTCTTCTTTAACAAATTCAATTTCAGACTCCTTGTAGGACCATCAGGGAGAAGAGTGAAGCTTTTAAAAAGGTCAAACAGTTTTGTGATGAATCAGTTGAGCACTTTAAGGTTGGTCAACAGTTGTACATATCTATTCATTAATTTGATCAGACAAAATGTAAGCCCACATTAAGAAGTGGAGAGGATGAACTGTTCTTACTGTGACCCACAGAGACAGAGACGCAACACAGAGCAGAAGATTAAAGACGACTTTGAGAAGCTTCAGCTCTTCCTCAAGACAGAGGAAGCGGCCAGAATAGCGGCACTAGAAGAAGAGGAGACTCAGAAGATTTGTATGATGCAGAAGATCACAGAGCTCAGCAGTGACACATTCTCGCTCTCTGACACTTTGAAGGACATGGAGGACTTAGGGGCTGACGACTCATTCATACAGGTAGTTATTCAAACTCAGGAAAGGTTGAATGCATACAAAGTAATCAGAAGACTGCTAATGCATTTCTGTTTTATTTGTAGAACTTTAGGACTGAAATGGAGAGGTGAGTATTATTCATCCTGTCTTGTGTTTCAGAACCTTTGCCTTCTGTGAGGTTATTAAAGGACAACTTCAGATATTTTCTAGTTTATCTTAAAACACTTCTCACATCGCCATATGCACATTGTATTACAGGTCAATAGTTAGATATCTGGGTAGGCATGCTTATTCACGTATAATGTGCTGACTGTCTTTTAGTGCTAAATTCCCTCTTTGTGTTTCCACAGCTGAGCTTGCTGAGCTGAAATAGAGTGATAGTAACACAGAGAAGGAATGTCATCATGCTCATTAATGTAATTTTGGAAAAGCCTCATATTAGTTTCTTAAAGGGATAGTTTGGGTCTTTTAGGTGGAGTTGAATGAGGAACTTAACAATAGTCAGTGTATTACCAACAGTAGATGGCGGTCCTCACACACCCAGTTTGAAAAAAGCAGAAACGAGTAGCAGCACAGAAGCAAAGCAAAGTACTCCTGTGAAAGGGGACTTCTGCAATATGTATTTTAGATACCTAAAACAGAGGCCGACTTAAAAGAAATCAATATCAGTTTATTTGTAAGCTATATCTAGAATATTTCTGCTGGTTTACTTTGCCATAAGACATCCTTTTCCGGCAGGGACTGAAGCCGTTGTGTCCATCTATGCTCTCGCCAAAGCCGGTTTCTGGAACACAGGGAAATACAATATTACTCAGGAGCAACAACAAAAGGAAAAAACACTGGAGAAACTAAACGGACACTGAATCAGAGCTTGGCCAAGAGCACATACTACCGCTGTAGCAGACTGAACGCTCTGGTGATGAGTGAGAATATACGGGTAGATATACAGAGCGTGATCAGGGTGTTCAGATGCATGTGTGCATACGCTGTATAGCTGTCTGAAGGCAAAATAAACCAGCCGAATATTTTAAATTGATCAAACACTTAAACTGGTATTGATTTTCTTAAGCTCCGCCTTTGTTTTAGGTGTCTAAAATACTGTTTTGCTGATGTCCCCCTCCACAGCAGTACATTGATTTGCTGCTGTGCCGGTACTTGTGTCTGTTTCTCCAAACTGTGGGCGTGTGGACTGCTGATACACTCACTGTGGAAGTGACTCATACAACCCAACTTCAAAAGGCCCAAACTATCCCCTTAAGGTGTGTTCTGAACAAACTGTGAGAGATGAGAAAACGCAGTCTGGGTCAAAAACACGTCCATGCAAGTTAAAAATCTTTCAACTCAGGTTTAGGAAGCTTTATGAAATTTGTCTGTCTTATCTGTCACCTTTAAATTTGAATTGCACAAGGGATCTCTCCGTGGCCATAATAGATAAAAGGATGGATTATAGCGACTTTAAAAAATGTACAAAGAATATACCGCTTAAAATTGCTCTTGAATTTGCTCCAGAACTCAGAACACACTGCCAGATCCAAAGCGCCTTCCACAAGCGCTGATAAATGTGTCCAAACATGTGGAAAACCTTCAGTTCAGAGTCTTGGAGAAGATGTTGAGCACTGTAAAACACAGTAGGTTTTGGTGCTCGTATATTCTGAAAAATTCATATTTCGCCTCAGCAAACTCACCATTCAATTGATTTTGTTTTGGTCTTCTGTTTCATCTGCAGCTCCTGTGGTTCTGGACCCAAACACTGCATCTCCATGGCTCTCTCTGTCTGAAGATCTGACCACGGTGTCAGTCACAGACACTTGGCGGCAGCAGCCTGGATACAACACCAGCTACCCACAGGTTCTGGGCCACGAGGGCTTTGATTCAGGAAAACACTGCTGGGAAGCGGAGGTGGGAAGTCACACCAGATGGATACTGGGAGTCGCCGAAGAGGCCATAGACAGGAAGGAGGAGATGTGGTCGACTCCGGGATTAAGACTCTTTACTATAATGAGAAGAAAGAGGAGGTATACAGATGTTAAGGGCAACACCTTAAGGCTACCAGGGAGACCCCAAAGGATCAGGATAGAGCTAGACTATGAAAAGGGGGAGGTGTCATTTTATGACGCCGATAGCAACACATCCATAAAAACCTATGAGGAGAAATTTACTCAGAAGATGTACCCATATTTTGGTTTTGTTGAAATCGATGATGAAGATGATGAGGGGGTCAAAATAAAGAGAAAGAAAGAAAATAGCAGTGGAAGCTCTATACAGATCTGTGAGTCAAAGGTGTCCCTCACTGTGACCTAATAACAGTAACTGTAATAATTATGATTATAAGCACGGTGCACTGCATTGGTTCAGACTGAAATATCTCAACGACTATCAGATGAAATACGGTGACATTTTGTACAGATGCATATGTTCATTGGAGGATGAATCCTAATGTCTAATACCTGCAAACCCTATAATAGCATTCCCACCAGACTCAGCTGTACTTTGTGTTCATTTATCAATTAGCAAATGTTAGCATGCTAACACGCTGAGATGTGGAACATGATTAACATACTGCTTCATTTCAGCAATTTTGCTTTTTGCATTGTGGTCACACTAGCATAGCATTTAGCTCAAAGCATTGTACACAATACCTACTAACATTTATCATGTTATCTATTAGGATGTGTTTTCTCCATTTGTACTGTTCTTAATGTTAAATGAATAAAGATATTTTCTTAATTCTCTTGTATTTTGTCTTATTGCTTTTGTTTCAGGGCCTCACAGAATTGCTAGCCAGAATGTAGACTTGTTTCTTACTGAACTGAAGTAATGATTGAATGAGAAGTATATGTTTTTTACACAGAAATATAAAAATGCAAAAGTATATATATGAACATAAAAATACAAAAAACATGACAATAAACCAACATGCACATGGTAGGAATACTTAAACATTTTTTTATTTGATGCCAACTCATTCTCAATTCTCTCCAATTTCCAATAAAGCTTAAAACATGTTGTAGCAGTTTTTATTAAACTGATATTTTCTACTAAATGAAACTGAGCTGCGGTTTATTCAATAAGGCTTCATTGTACAGACAAGAAAAACACCAGCTTCCTGTTTTCTTCACCCAGGAAGGAAGCCAGACACATTTTTTTATCAGTATGAATAACACTCCGCTGTCAGTTTGTGAATCAGATGGCAAACACCGTTGTTATTGAAGCAGGTGAGCATTCTGTGATATTTTTAATCTATTGGATTTTGTTAATAGCCCTGACTGAACATTGCTATTCTGTGTCTGCAATAATGTTTGTTAACCTAATGATATTTTATACTCTACTGGAAGTAGATTAAAGGAACTGTAAGGGAAAGTCTCCGTCTCATGCTCAAGACCAAGATAAATACCATCGATGAGGAGTGTCAATCAACAGAAATCACCTGAGCTGATGAGAAAAACATGGAGCAGATAATTGTTGCTGATAAAACGGACGACGTTCCTCGAGGTAAGGATGTCAAATTAAGAATAAGAGGTTCCTATGCAAATGAATTGGACCCACAAGTCCAAAAACCATGAATATAAAATGTGTCAATTGATAACTTAAAAAGCAGCAGAAACATCTTCATATCGAGCTTTAATAAACGTCTTTTGGTTCCACACGTGATCTTTCACTGCACTGTGTTTCTGTAACCAGCTGCAGAAGCTGAGTCTTGTGGTTTCTCTCAGAGTTAGTTCCCTCTATTCAGTCCGCGCTTCATCATTACCAACCGAGCTACACCGCTAAGAGTGGAGGCAATGTGGTCGCTCCCTACATCATTGGTTCCAGCATTCAGACCTTAAACATCAGTATCTCAACGAGCCAAGGTAGATGAGTAACACATTGGGGTATCTGATACCGGGGTTTGGGCTCTGCTGATCCGTTTTCTTCTTTACAGGGTCTATCGTTTCATCAAAAGAAGCATTGAACCATGACCCTGCAGACAGCTGTGGTGCCCTGCAGCCCCAAAGTGACTAATACCTTTTTTTATACATTTTTGATTCTTAAAAATAAGAAAAACCCTGATTAATCCTTGAATGCATTTTCTCCTTCAGACGATAAGGTTGCACAATGTCAAGAGCAACTAAAGACTACTCTGAAGAGGAAGTTCAGCCACTTGCTGGAGGGGATGACGACGGAGGCAACCAGGATCTCTCTCAATAAGATCTACACAGAGCTCTACATCACCGAGGGAGGAAGCGGAGAGGTCAACAAGGAGCATGAGGTGAGGCAGATTGAGACGGTGTCCAAGATACACGTGGACCAGGAGAAATCCATCCACTGCAATCACCTCTTCGATCCTCCACCTGGACGAGACCGGCAAATAAGAACTGTGATCACGAGGGGGGTCGCTGGCATCGGAAAAACGGTCTCTACCAATAAATTCACTCTGGACTGGGCTGAGGGCGAAGCGAACACCAACCTGGCGTTTGTCTTTCCTCTCTCTTTTCGTGAGCTGAATCTGATGAGAAAGAAAACCTTCAGTCTGGTGGAGCTTCTCAGTGTCCTTTTCCCCGAAACAAAAGACACAGGAATCTTCACTTATGGGAGTTATAAAATGCTCTTCATCCTGGACGGGCTGGACGAGAGCCGCCTGTTATTGGACTTCCACAAAAGTGAAATTGTTTCTGATGTGACGCAGACCGCCATGATCGCGGAGCTTCTGATCAACCTCATCAGAGGAAGGCTGCTTCCTTTGGCTCTCGTTTGGATAACATCTCGCCCGGTGGCTTCCAGTCAGATCCCTCTGGAGTACGTTGATCTGGTGACAGAGGTGCGAGGGTTCAACAACCCCCAGAAAGACGAGTACTTCAGGAGGAAAATCAGCGACCAGAGCTTAGCAGACAGGGTGATCAAGCACGTGAAATCCTGCAGGAGTCTTCACATCATGTGCCACATACCAGTCTTCTGCTGGATGGCGGCGAGCGTTCTTGAGAAGAAGGCCGACAGTAAAGACACGCCAAAGACCCTCACTCAAATGTACATACACTTCCTGTCCTTGTACGTGGAGGGCATGAAGAAGAGGCTTCCCGGGAGAAGAGAGTCAAGCGCTGACTGCCTGAGAGAAAACCTCATCTCGCTGGGTAAACTGGCCTTCAAGGAGCTGGAGAGGGGCCACCTGATCTTCTACGAGAGCGACCTCGCCATGAACGGTATCAAAGTCAAGCAGGCGTCCATGTTCTCAGGAGTCTACACACAGATCTTCAATGAGGAGCTGACGCTGTGCAAAGAGAAGATGTTCTGCTTTGTGCACCTGAGCGTCCAGGAATTCTTTGCCGCGCTCTACGTCTTCCTCACGTTCCACAATGAAGACAACAACGTCCTGGTCAAGAAGTCATCCGCTTCCCGACGCTTCCTGTTCAGGAGTTCATCAGAGCTCATCCTCTACAAAGCAGCGGTGGAGAAGGCTTTGGGGTGCCAAAATGGACATTATGACATCTTTCTGCGCTTCCTTTTGGGCCTGTCTCTGGAATCTAATCAGACTCTGTTGAAGCATCTTATGACCAGCAACAGATCGAACCAAAGAACAAGAACGGAGATCATTAAACACATAAAGGGGAGAATCCGGGAGAGTCCGTCCCCAGACAGATGCCTCAATCTCTTTCACTGTCTCAATGAGCTGAACGACCACTCTCTCGTGACGGAGATTCAGAGCTTCCTCCACTCGGGCAATCTCAACGAAACCAAACTTTCACCTGCCCAGTGGGCCACGCTGGTCTTTGTATTACTGACATCCGAGAAGGAGCTGAGTGTGTTTGACCTGAGCGACTACACCAGGTCTGAGGAGGGTCTTCTGAGGCTGCTGCCTGTCGTAAAAACAGCCAGAGTGGTAAAGTAAGTGATGCTAAAAAACAGACAGGTTGGTCTCAGCGCTCAGATTATTTTTGGCAGAAAAAGTGATAAAGAAACTTGTGGTCTGACGGACTTGAGACAAAGTGTAATGTGTGTAAAGAGCATGTTGTTACCAAGATGATAATACATAATATAATAGATAACAAACGGTAAAGCAGGCAACAAGTAACACATTTATTCCAGTTGACAATGTAAACAGATTAAAACGTGCAGCTGAGAGGGGTCATAATCAATACGTTTATATTGACAGTTGATCAAACGATGGTGTAAAGGTGTCGATAGTAACAAATCCTCAGAAATGATCAATTGACTCTGTTATTTATGTTTAAGGTTTAAGTTTTCTACCTCAAGCATCAACTACAATATTACATACATCAACTACAATGCCATATTCCGAAATATGTGAGCAGTAATACATTTTAAATCTGCATGATGTGAGGTCGCTCGTCACATTGTTTGCATGAGACTCCAGCAGGAGTGAATCCTAAGCCTCACCTCTCTCATCCCGTCTTTCCTCCTGCAGTCTGCGGGCGTGTAATCTCACTGGGAGTTGCTGTGAAAACCTGGTGAACAACATCAACCCATCACAAGTTAGAGAGCTGGACCTGGGCAACAACAACCTGACCGATGAAGGAATACAAATGCTCTCTAATGGACTGAAGAACAGCAGACTGGAGACACTCAGGTCAGAACCCACCACCACCACCACCACCACCACCACCCACAAAGTCAGATAAAGATGTTTGAGTTCCAAGCTAGTGTTTTTAAAAACATGTTTCTGTATTTTGTGTTTGTAAAGACTGAGGAGCTGCAACCTGACGGAGCACAGCTCCGAGGCCCTGGCCTCCGTCATCAGCTCAGCCTCCTGCCAGCTCAAAGAACTGGACCTCTCTGACAACGACTTTCAGGACGTAGGAGTCAAAAACCTCTGTGGTGGACTCGGGAGTCCCCACTGTAAACTGGAAATTCTCATGTGAGTGCCAGATTAGTTATCAGGATACAGTCGTTGCTGTCGTTGCTATGGAGATTAAATTGGATGAAATGTGTTGGTGTGTGTGTTTGAAGCGTGTCGCTGTGCAGAGTGACGGAGGAAGGCTGCACTTTCCTGGCATCGGCGTTGAACTCATCCTGTCTGAGAGAGCTCGACCTGAGCTACAACCACCCAGGAGAGTCGGGTCTGCAGCTGCTGTCCGCCCTGGAGGACGACCCACAATGCAGCCTGCAGAAAGTCAGGTAGATAAGAGCGTGTTGATGAGTCACAAGACACGTAAGGACGGAGATACAGAAGATATATTTGAGATTATTACATTTTCCATAAAGCTTTGACACAGTAAAATCTCAGTGCAAACAGTATCTGGGTCACAATTATTCTTGCGGAGTACCACTGCATATATGAACAAAAGTGAAATAAAGCTTTTTAGCTTCAGAAGGAGCTCCAAGAAGTCTGAAGAATTAAGTCGGGGCAGAAGGCGGTTGAGCTGCATTATGGGTAATGCAGGCATCACGTGTTGACGAGGAAATAGAACGAGTTAAATCCTGAATTGGTGGATTACTATTTTAACCAAATGAACAATACGAGTGTCATAAATATGTTCTTGTCATGTTTTAGTGTGGATCAGTGTGATGAATCCAGGGTTCAGCCAGCTCCAAAGAAATGTAAGTAACCAGCAATTAAATAAATAAAAAGCATTGAGTAATGTATATATCGACTGACCTCCTTAATCTGATCATCATCAGACAAAAAGACGCTCACCCTGGACCCCAACACAGCACACAGAGACCTCTCTCTGTCCGAGGGAAACAGGAAAGCGGTGCGTTGGACCAAGCAGCCGTATCCTGATCACCCAGAACGGTTCGATTTCTGGAACCAGGTGTTGTGCAAGGAGGGGCTGACTGGGCGCTGCTACTGGGAGGCTGAGTGGAGTGGGAGAGCTTCCATAGGAGTGGCCTACAAGAGGATGTGCAGGAAGGGAGAGGGTCACGACAGCTGGTTAGGCAAGAATGACTGTTCCTGGGGACTGAACTGCACCAAAGATGGCTACAGGACCTGGCACAATACCACGGACACGGCCATAACCATCCCAACCAGCTCCAACAAAGTAGGAGTCTATCTGGACTGGTCAGCCGGGGAGCTGTCCTTCTTCAGGGTCTCCTGTGGGGACCTGACCCTCCTCCACACCTTCAAAACCACCTTCACTGAGCCCGTCTACCCGGGGTTTCGACTCGGCTGGGTGGACTCCATGGTCTACTTGTGCTAGATATTACTGCCACCTAAACCGAAACCAGGTCACTGAAAACCCTTATCTTATGTATTCACAGGAAGTTACTGGCTGCACAGCTGCAAGTGAGTTGCTGTGTTTAGATTTGAGATCAACTACTGTAATACTTCATGCTTTTAACAGTATATAGAACATTACTGTATTTCTACCAAACAGCATTTTTCAGTTTTTTACGGTATTTTTCAATTTGGTCTATTTTGGCTGTATCTTATTACAGTATAAGGTGTTACAGCCTACTATAATATCCACAGTTACATCAATATTTTTATTGATGTAATATTACGAGACCAAGACAAGAACAGTGGAAGTTCCACACTTACAATAAAACTGCAGAGGAACTCCTCAAATCAATCTGGAATTCCCATAAAATCCTCCAAAGAGAACCGATGAAGGTTCCTCCTCATTCACCTCTTTTACTGCCACACATACTGTTTATGTAAAGGTGTGCAATGAGAAATGTCTTGAATGAAAAAATGTAAAGGCATTGCAGAGGGGAATTTTTATGCGTAGTTATGATTTTAACAAATAAATCAGAAACAGATTAGTGACATCCTCGCAGTAGTGGTCCTCTTTGTCTGAGACAGAGACTGGACTGAGTAAAAAATCCGCTTCAAAAAATGGTCTTGAGGCCAAACCGATCTTGAATATTACCACATTGGACCTGGACATTGTGACGCTGAGGACATGTAACATAATATAGCCTATTTTTCCTGCTTAAACTTAATTAAATTGTTGATAACAAAAACTAATGTCCACCTGCAGCTGTATCAAGCCGTGCAAAACGTTTTGGGTTCATTTTCTAAGACTTCTGCTCCGAAAACTAGATCCCATGGTCTTTGTGCAGATTCATGGTTCCCAAAGGATGAATCCTACTGACATAGATGATCCCCTTTTTCGTCATCTCCACTGTAAGGTTGACTCAACAACTTTCTTTGGATGGATTGCCAGGATATTTTGTACACATTCATGTCCCTGAACCACAAACAAAAACCACCTCCTTTCGATTTGTGTGGAAGAAGAAAAAGATAATATTCCCTTGACCTTAAACCCAAATCCATCTGCACGGCTAGATATTCAGAGGAAGTGAAAACATGTGTTGTAATGTTGGGAAACACTTTCGCTCCATAGACAAAAGCGTCTCTGTAGTGATCTTAAAATATGTTCATATATATTTTGTAATAAAGACACAAAGAACCACCGGAGCAGGTTGAAGCACGATGTGGAGTTTCACTTTTTACAATCATTTTATTAGCAGTCCCAAGAGGCAATGAAAAAAGAAAACAAAAAATCAAAACAAAAGGAACAGAAACTAAGATTACAGATGAGACGGCGGACCAATCAGAACAGAGGGCGACACACACACACAAACACAAAAGTCACATTGTTAAAAAAGGAACAGAAAGTGATAAATGAAGAAGACTGAATTGAATCTCACAGGTAGTGTATGTGTGTGCGTAAAGTATGTATTCATGTGTGTTGGCTGATCCCTCTGTTCCTCAGCAGAAATTCACCAGGACCGACCCCACATCCTCTCTCTCTCTCTCTCTCTCTCTCACACACACACACACACACACACACACATCATAGAGCCAGTCAGGGCGTCTTTCTCTCTTCAGTAAAAGCCATGATTTTATGTTTCGGCTACTTGTGACAGAGAAACCAACCACCAACGAACCACAGCTGTTCAGGCAGGTCTTTAAAACTTTAAAACTGTTATTTTCTATTCATTCTGTACAGATTATATATTTTATTTACACACTGAACGTAGTCAGTGCGATGACAAACATTAACTCATGTCCATTTATCTGCCGTCGTTCTGTGCTCATCTGTCAGCTTTTTTTCTTTTTCTTTAAATACATTTTTGGACGTCAGAACGTCTGATTTATATAAAGTCTGCAGCACTGCACATCAATAACAGGCAACGTCATCCGCAGAACCTGATCGTGGAACAATGTCCCATCGCTGTGATGCCGAGATCAAAAGTTCACACCCCTCCTTCATTTCCTTTTTCCCCATATTATTATATTTTGTGCCTCTTTCTCTTTGCTGCATAGACTTTGAACTCATGAAAGCTTCCTCTCATCAGGGTCATCAGTGACGCAAACATCCGAGCCAGATGTTTGCGTCAATAACGGAAAACAAAATCTGGATTATACTCATTACTGTAATAACACAGCAGCCATGTGTACTTTTATTTTCAGTTCACTTGTGGACACTGAAATCAAAACTTCATATTTCTAGATACCTCCGTAGGTAAAAAGGTCATCAGCCTCCAGGTTGAGCTGTTAATGTTGCCTTAAATCTGGATGCTCACACCTGGAGGTAAGAATTGGTCAGTAGGCGACTTATCCTCACACATCTGGAAACACACACACACACACACACACACACACACACACTATGGATGCTTGGAGCAGCATGGGGTGCGGGGGGGTTACTAAGGCCATGATTAAATGGGAGAAGAGACAGAAAGACCAGCATATATATTTAATTCCACGTATGTCTTGGTGTGTAAATCTCCTTCACTCTATTGAATCACCAATCATATAAAAAGTGTTTGCTATCTGAGGGGCATTAATGCACTCAGAAACAGCCGTTCAGTGCTTTTAATACACGGTACACCGACTACAGTCAACATCAGCCGTCCCCGTGGCTCGCTCGCTCTGTTGCATACATAATTGTTCACTTGTGTATATTCATTACCCTCCCTCGCCACTCGTTTAGCTCCTGCTGTGTTGGAGCAGTAGATTTGAGGCAGAGTAAAGCTCTATTAACATCAGACTCTCATTCTCTCACACTCAGTCTCTGGCGCACACACACGCGCACGCACACACACACACGCACACACACACACACACACGCACGCACACACACACACATACACACACGCACGCACACACACAACGAGATCTGCCAGCTGTTCTCTTTGCTGACAGTCAGCAAGGAGACTTTTAGTTTATTAGGTTAAAAAACAAAAAAGATAAAGCGCTTTCTTTCACAAGGAAGGGTGAACCTGGGGGGGGGGGGGGGGATCATACAGGTGGAGGTGGGTGGGTGGGTGGGTGGGTGGGTATCTGTGGGCCTAGCTGAGAAGCTGGCGGATCTCCTTGTGCATGTGACACAAGAAGTCCACGTATGACGCTCCTCCGCTGGCGCTCTTGTCCTCGACCAGGAAGTGCCTGAATATCAGCTCGGATTTGTCTTCCTGTTTCACCACCATCAGCTGCAAACAGAAGGGGGAGACAAATGTGAGAGCCAACGTGTGTGTGTGTGTGTGTGTGTGTGTGTGTGTGTGTGTGTGTGTGTGTGTGTGTGTGTGTGTGTGTGTGTGTGTGTAAATCAAACCTTAATGTGTCTGTACAATAGAGTAGAAAAAACTGACAAGAAAGGCAGCAATTCAATTATTTCCATCATTAATTAATCACTTATTTTCTCAATAAATTGTCTCTCAGAAAAAGAAAAATGAGAAAATCCTCCATTTAGAAAGATGAAACCAGAGATGTTTTGTCATTTTTGCTTGTTAAAGGTTTTAAAAGATTTAACAATAATCCAAAAAGTTGCTAATTCTTTTTTTCTGTTGAAATAGCTTCACCTCCACCTCAAGTGTCAAAAGCTGACATACTTGGTTTGATCTGAAATCTTGTCTTTAAAAGTTTAAAGTATTTATAGACAAACTTTGTGTTGACACTGATGAACTGAAAAGTTTGTAATCTTATGTTAAAAATGAATTTGTAGAAAGTTATATTCTTAATTGTTGAGCTTTCGATAGACACAACATTTGGTTTTTCACAGTATCAGACAGACAGGGCAGAAACAGAAGCAGAAACAAAGCGATCAGACTTTAAGACATCAGAGAGGTAATAAAGAAAAGAGAAGTTTACCTTCATGTATCGTGATCTCTGTGCTCTGAACGAGTCGATGATCTCTCGGAGTCTCTGGGAGAACGGGTTGTCCAGCACCGGCAGATTTGTCTGAAACAGAAATTGAATATTTTAAAAGGTTTTGTATTTATTGTTTCACATGACAACCTCATATACGACGCAGATAAAAGAATAATACCAGAGAACATTATGGAATAAAGCCTGATACATTGGAGAAGAGTTATGCATCTTATAAACACAAACCAGGATTAAGCTAAGCTAAGTCAGCTAAGGTCAGTTTTCCTCTCACCAAGCTCGGGTCTATCTGGCTGAAGCTCGCCGTGCCGAAGATGTTGAGCAGCAGCTCCTGCTGAACGCTGGCCCCCACCCACAGGAAGAGGTGGAGCCCCGTCTCCAGGAGGTAAACTCCGCCTTTAGACAGCCTCTCCTCCGAGTCCCTCAGCGCCACCGGCAACGAGCTGCTCTCCAACTTTGTCTGACAGTCCAAGAGAAGAAAACGATGTTAGATGAATGTGTTAGAGTTACCTTCTGCTAATCAAACTGTACAGTTAGTGTAAATAAAAAAGCATCTTCATTTTCCTCCCCTGCAAACATGAAAACCGTTTAATAGCAGAGATGAACAGAGACTAGAGCACAGAGCCGCATATGTTCTACTGTGCACTCTGGTAGATATACAACATATATGCTAGGTGATTCATTTGTTTTATTAAACAAGATATCAACATAATGATTATTATTAACAGTTGGGCGCTTTCCCCTGCTTGTTGTGTCATCACCAGTTGTATCAAAACAATAAACGTGCTTATGATTAAATTGTTTACTAGAGCATAAAGTCCTTCATAGATCAACCCTCTTAATAATGCTCTCAAAGTCCACCAGTTTGATGCATAATCAAGTTAATTCATCTCAATGTCAATATTGACAAAAATAATCTCGGTTCAGATTTTTGCCATAATCGAGCAGCTCTAGGTCTAGTATAAAAATTAAATCTGGCTCAGTTTTTGCATCATCTGGTAACTCCTAAAAAGATTACTTATTGTGAACGCTGTATTTTAGATTTGCTTACCTCGCAATTGACAATAAAAAAAATGGATCTTTGATTAATTTGCAGAGTGATAAAAATCCGATTTTAAGAGTATTACAAAATTGATAAAGCGTCTGATAAACATTTAAAGATATTCAGTTGCTAACTGGACTTTGTTGGTATTTCTTTGCCTCACCGCTCCCTTAAACAACACGCTGTTTTAACGCAGAGCTTGTTAAGTCTACAATGCCTAAAAATAGTTGTGATGGAGGAAGTTCAAAAGCATCATCATTAAAAAAAAACAAAGCCCTGTGTCTGGTTCTTTGTTTTATGAGAGCATAATTATGCAGATTCATCTTCATGTGGTTTGAAAACTGTATAATGAATAACACACAGGCTATTATTATCCTGAGAAGGAGAGCAACAAACGATGAATATAATAATATATGAATCTGCATTTCACATATGAGGCTCGCACACAGAAATGCCTCTACCATATTTAAAATGTGGTTTGACGCTCACATCCTCACACAGGTGATGATATTTTAAGTTTGTGAGGACTCTGTTACGGTGGGCTTTTTTTACTGGGAAAAATAATGAATGACTGAAACCATCCACGTGAGGTGACTAGAGGACGCCTTTGTGTCGCTGTGCGGTCTCACCAGCGGCAGCAGGCGGGGGTAGAAGAAGACGTGGCTCTCGGAGACGTCCATGCCGCTGATCAGCTGCCTCAGGTACGCACGGTCGTCCAACGACACGTCGGCTCCCGGCATCAGCACGTCACTCTTCAGCAAACAGTTCAGATAGACCGGCAGCAGCTTCATGCACTCCGGGAGGATCAGCTGGAGAACACACACACACACACACACACACACACACACACACACACACACACACACACACACACACACACACACACACACACACACACACACACACACACACACACACACACACACACACACACACACACACACACACACACACACACACACACACACACACACACACACACACACACAGTTAGAGAGAACAGCTAAAGAATCCTTGATGATGTGTAAATATGTGTGAAGGCAGAGTTTCATAATTCTGCTTAGAGGGTATTTATGTTATTTGTAAGTGCATGGATTGTGCTCTGAAACTATTCTCTTTTTTTAATAAAACAAAATATCAGCAGGAGAATAAAGATATTTAGCGTAAGGCCAAATGTGATCCTGAGACAAAATGTTGCATAACATTAATAACAACTCTGAAATGCTGGATATGAATGAGGTGCATTCTGCTGTTCTTCTATTTCCATATCTGCCATAGAGCCTTGGTGTTCCTCACAGTGATGAGGATGTGGGTTCTCCTTGGTACAAACACACTGTATGCTGAGGGGTGTTCAGTACCTGACCAGCTGATGAGGGGCTTGCACAGTTCTTTCGGTAGCAGGCCAGAATCTGAGCACACTGGTTGATCAGAGTGTCTCTCACCGCCTTAGTCGGGCTGTTCAGGAGGCCTCGGAAGGCTGCAACACACAAAAAACTAATGAAATGAGCTTCATTACACTGATCTCTGAGAGGGAACCAATTCCTTCTTCAAACTTACAAAGCTGCAAACATTCACACCAGCAAGATATCAAGAACAGGTCTGGCTTTCTACTGTGGGCAAACTGGAGCAGCTAGACATCCTGCCGTGCGAGCTGGTTCTCACCGTATTTGGAGAAGAAGTTGATGATTGTGTCGGTCTCACAATTGCGGTAGAGGTCAGCCAGCTGGGAGCAGCAGTTCACCGCCATGTTGTGGACGCGGAGACGCCGTTCGCCGCTGCAGCTGGTGTACAGCACGGCGCACTGCAGGGGAAACAAACAGGACGGGCATTTCTCACAAAATACTCTTTCACTAACTTTATTATTTATTAAATCTTTCTGTGCATCAAGCTTTCAAGGGTCAAATTGCACCAGTTTCTGTGACTGTTCAGTTCTGTCTCTGCTATAAAACAATAACCCCAAATACTTGTCCTCCAGATCCTGTTAGTTGTCATTTAATGATAATGTAATATAAACTCAATTTGATGCCAGATTAACAGAATCATTAATTTGCTCTATAGCACCTTGCAGGAGGTGAAAACCAGCAGTAATCTGCCTCACTGGTGTTTGGGAGCACTCAAAGCTAAGACTATCTTAAAATTGCTGATTTTGAAACTACAAATAAAATGTCTCCTCTCTTGGAAGTTTGTTTTTTTGCAAAGACGAACCTGCATGAGTGCCCCCGTCTCCTCGCTGAGCTTGTCATCGTGTTTGAACTCGACAGTGACGGCCTTGTCACAGTCCAGGCCCGCCAGCTCCACATCGGTGGTGTTACTCATGAAGAAGGAGCCGAAGAAGTCTGTCGCCCGGATACCTGAGTGGAGGGGGAGGCAGGAGAGGAAGGATCATAAAGTTAGCCGTCACATATCTCTCGGGCGGACTGTCTTTTTGGTTGTTGTTGTTGTTGTTTTCAGTCTCACCTGTGCTGGTCCGCACCCTCATGACGGCATCAAAGCCGACTAGCTTCTGAACGTCCCGTCTGAGGTCGTTCAAGAATCGCTCTCTGTCCGACTGAGCCTGGGATAAAAAAAAAACACACAAAGGGAACATGTAACACAATGGCAAATGACACAGCTGGTATTTCAACAGCAAAAAAAACCCAGAGAAACAGCTACAGGGGCACGTTATACCATTAAAAAAAAGTGACTTTCTCTCACCTGGAAGTAGGTGTATTTGTAGACAGAGCCTCCAGTGGAGACGGGAACCACCCCTAACGTGGCGACGTCCACATACTGGTTGGGGAAGAGGAAGAGATCCACACAGCAGCCCTGCGCTACACACTCCTTAGCCAGAGTGTTGTAGAAACCCACCTGGGGCTGAAACAGAGACTGAAGAGGACAGAAGAGGACGGGGAGTCAGTCGGGAGATAATATAAGAGCTTCTTTTTGTCCCAAATAAATGGGAAACCTATTAAGATTCTAAATAAAACAGCTAACTTGCTACACTGGTGTTCACCTTCTCCTTATCCGTCCCGATCAGCTTCTTGTCTTCTCTGTTCTTTAGTTTTCCAGGAGCCTCTGCGATGGGCAGAGAGGTGTGAAACACAAACAGCTTCCCTGAGCAGTCTGCAGCCTGAGAAAGTGACACACAGCAACGTACAACTCATCAGGCATGGCGGCGTATTGGGAATTAATGGCAAACTAACATAGTGACATTAATGATTCAATGCAGTCATCACACCATTCAAGTTTCAGAAAAAAGCACACCTATTGTTATTATGATTTTTGTCCTGCCCTAACCACTCCAGTTAATATTTGTATCTGACACTGGGGTTTTCTGTCCTGTCCCTGTGTTTATTCATGTTAGAACTATATTTATATAAAAAAAGCACACCTATTGTTATTATGATTTTTGTCCTGCCCCCTCCAGTTAATATTTGTATCTGTGACGTCTGTGCTTTTGTCGTCTATACTAGCCTGACACTGGGGTTTTCTGTCCTGTCCCTGTGTTTATTCATGTCAGGGAATAGTGATATTGTATTGATATCGTTCCAATTACAGCCTCAATTTTCAATGAAGGCAAAATTCACCGAAAGTATAAAAAAACATATTTTAAATTACAACCAACTATGAAGACACAAAGGTTCTCTGTGGGTGCCTGGTTATGATTTATTTTTTTAGCCCCGTTTGAATCAGTGGGGAATAGCTGGCGGATAGTTTGTAGTGTGTGTGCTGCTGTTGGTTTTCCTGGTAACCTAGTTTAGGTTAGCGTGCCTCACTGGAGGAGAATGTTATTCTTTGTTGGTGAGAGTTGCAGAGATCATGTTGCCTATAGCGTTGTGTGGGTTGCCTTGTTGAGCGTAGTGGCTCCAACGAGAACTTAATATTTCATACAATGTATTTTATTTTCCATATGGAATACTATTATTACAATAAATGATTCGGTTTGTAATGCGTGCTGAACAAAAAGCCTCAAAGCGAACGGTACAATACAAACACCCCTAGAGGTAACATGTTGTTACCTTTAGTGCCTCCAGTCCTGCCTGGATGACGGGTCCAAAGACCGTCTCAGTTTCTCTGGTGTCTGCAAACATCTCTGGGATCTGGTCCAGCAGACTGGAAAACACAAACATGTCATTAAACCGGATCCATTTGTCCTTAAACACCTCATGTATTTGTTAATGCGTGTCTGTTTTTGGTTTTTGTCTCGTCCCACCTCTCGATAACTAGCCGGCTCTCGTTTACGTTGACCAGGAAGCCGTCGAGCAGAGGAACAAACATGTCCGATACATCCGACACCACCAACATCTGGGGCTGGGCCAGGCTGGACTTGACGTTGTAGAAGTGCAAAACCTTGTTGTAGGTGACAAAGCCCACCCGCACCACAGAGTCCATCTCTGGGTTCTCCCTGGACGCAGAAGCAGAGGATGAAATGGGAGAATGGTCAACTTTGCATTTCCTGACAAGAGCTGGGAAGGAGTGTATACACTATTTTTGATTATTTTAGTCTCTTCACTTCATCATTCACTGCTTCACTTTGTTTCTTCTTTCCTCCCTTCACCTTTTCCCTAATCCTTTCCTCTTCTGTCCATGTGTTTGTGTGTGTGCGTACCTGGGCAGGTAGTCTAGGAGGGTCTTGAGTTCCTGGCAGACAATGTTGACCATGCCGCTCTTCACAGCGTTGTAGGACACGTCGATAAGGAAGATGAAGGCTGGCGGCTGAGGAATCTTGTTGTTCTGTGAGAGACAAGAACATTCTGCAACTTCATTTTCTCATCAGCTTGGGTATCATTCAAAGGCTTACAGGCATTACTGTATCTGAAAGCATTCAAATTAAATAAATATTTCCTTGTGAAGAATATATTATCACTGATTTAATCTCAGCATGCAACCAATCAGTGTTGATGTCACACCTGCAGCATTTTACAAGCTAAGAGAAACCCCGAATCCAAAATAGCTTTTTTTGTTTTTGGCAAAGTCACCAAGATAAAGAATAATCAACACTTTACACATTATTGAGATAGTATTAGGACAAATAAATAAAAGTTTACAAATAAATAAAAGTATATTACAAAGGCCTAAACATTCACTGGTAAAGCTGTGCGTGGGTTTGTTTACCTACTGGAATAACTCATTTGACAGAAACATAATTATGAGTTGGATTACAGTCTTGCACAGGTCCTTATTTCATTTTGTAAACTTCCCACCCAATCAGTACTAATATTGATCCATAACCCATCAGGTAATAGAATGTATTGTCATCTGTGCTGCACAGAATCATTTCCAAAGCCATGCAGATTGTAACCTGTGATAAAATTCACAAAAACAAACTTCTGCTACGGACAAATACTTTTGCGGATCCTTGCGGGGTTTGTGGGAAAACGGTCGGCTGCAGACTCTCTCAGAATTTCATTAAAATACCAAAACAAAGCTCTTAGACAAGGACCATGGATGATTCATTTATGAGTCCAGTGAGCAAAATGTTTGTTTCCTGCAGAGAGGACTCACCTTACAATAGTCAACAGTGGCCATGAACTCGTAGCTGCCCAGCGAGAGCTCAGGCCTGTCATAGCAGTCCACCCTCTTACCAGTGTGGTCCAGATGCTGGAAGTAATGTGGAGGCACTGAAGGAGAGGAGCAGGAACAGGAACATCAGAACAGGGAGATGAATAACAAAATAAATAAAACTGTTTTATGAACCCAGACGGAAACTCACCCTCTGTGAGGCAGCTGCAAAAGCCACACTGGAAGCGGCGCCCCCTCTATGAACTGCATGTATGGACACATGTAAGCCTTGCAACGGTTGCAGCGGATTGGACCGCCCTCGCCGTGGTCCACCAGGTATGGAGGCGTCTGACAAGAGACGCAATGAAAGAGAGACGTCTCATCCAATAATCTGAATATCTGAGACTGACTTGATTTGTACAATTTAGCTATGTGGGAGACTTCCTCTAAAAGCCACCAGACAGAATTACTGCAACAGGAGGTTACGTGATGCAACACCCTGTTTTATATAACGTGGTTTTTCCTGCCAAAATGATGTAACGTATGAGTAGTCCAAATGAATATTTGTTACACATGTGGTGAGTGCATGAAACAAGGTCATGTAGCCACTCCCACATTTGTGATTTGGACCCAGATTATCCCACTGACATATCAGGCATCCCGTCTTAAATACTACACATCAGGCACTGCCGAGAACATTCTTTTTTTTTTTCAAATCAGGTTAAGGGTAAAAAAAAATAAAAAATCACAGTGGAAGCCGTTGAACATACAGATGAGAAGTGAAAGGAAGTGTATTTAGATTATCTATTTAAACACAAAATATTGAAAAACGGCTGCTATTATAACAACGGGGATATTTTCCATTGTTCCAAGGCTGCAATGCCAAAAGATATTCAGCATACCATCATGCATGATAAAAAGAGAAAATGTTTATTTCCAAAATAGTTAACTAATCCGTTAATTGACTTATTATTTCAGCTCTCAGTGAAGCCAACAACCTCAATGATAATATTCCATAGCTATTTCATGAGGAGCTCTCTTGACTGGAAACTTTTCCCACCATTTGTCATCCAAATGCTTCATATTTTACACTTGTTTGACATCAAAAATTTTCATTCTTTTGCTTTCTGTTTTTTAATTAACTCTAAGTTGATATTGTGTCATGCAAAACAGCAACAGATCATAGAAAGGTCAGATAAAGATATAAAGGGCTTATAACATTTACAAAGCAGGAGAGAGAGGAGGGGTCGTCGCTCACCTCGTCTGGCGGCAGCGTGGCGAGGGGCTTGATGACGGCGGCCATGGGCACCTGAGACTGCTTGGCCATGTCGGCGGTGCACGGCACGTTGTAAGCTGTACAGCGAACGAACCTGGGACTGGCATTCCCTGAACACAGATTGTTTTAATAATATTACAATCTTTGCACAATCCACATAACTTCCCACACGGAAGGTTTGTACATTTTTCTGATTTGAGTCTTGCTGCTAACTAGTTGGCAGAAGAAAGACATTTAGGATAATTCTGTGAGTTTTGATCAAAAGGTGAAGAGATGCAGTTCAGATTTACGCACACACAAACACAAAGGACAGTGGCAGCTACAGCACAAAGTACCGCCACACACACATCATGCCGTTGGTGTGAAAGTTCTTCATGGTGAGTGAAAGAGACATTGAGTTTGCAAAAGTGGGATAAAATGCACTTCATTTTAAGTCAGTGTTTTATTAATAAAAATGCAATGGGATTTCAATTTTCCGTGAAAGAAAAGTTTGATTTTTTTTGTGTATGCTGTCAATTATAGTTCTTAAAAGAAAGAAAAACAAGATCAGCAGGTCAGACAGACCTTTCTAGAAAAAGGTCATAAGTTTACCTTCCTGAACCCTTTATGAAGATGTGGGTGAGATGTTTCCAGGTGTGAATGTGTACACAGGAAGTAGAACCCACCTTGGTCTTTGACCTGGAAGTTGGTGGTGACCAGCGGTGGGGCCTGACCTCTGACCCCTGTGGTGAACGGCTCGGTGCTCTTGGCCTTGTCATCCTCTATTACCTGGATCTAAAAAAAGGATGCATGGGGACAAAATCATTCATACACGTTTACAGCATAAATACACACATTTAAGTTCACTACACATTGTCCCACAGTCTAAAACAGGAGGAACACTGAACAGACATGCAGGAGACGACTTTCACACAACCCCAACACACACACATCTGCAGCTACTAAACACATAATGAAACCCATCAACATCTGTGGATAAGAAGAAATCATAGCCAAGTCAGGACTATGGTGACGTTCTCCATGAAGGAGCACAGGATTTATAAAAGGCATGCCATTAATGCAGGGAATTGTGGGTAAGTCAAAACATTGCAGGTCAGCATGCAAGGCACAGAGAGATTATTGAAGGTGGCTGTCTGAACCCGATGACTGTCAAACCATTAACACTCTTAAGCTGATTTAAATAAGACAGGCTGTCTCAAAGTCCAGATTAAACAAAGAACCATTGAGATGGGTGTGAGGTGGTAGGAATGACCAACACATGGTTATGATGCAGTGCATATGATGATGGGTAATGTATTCTGAGAAAGGCCGTAATATTGCTTTTTTATGTAAAATAATCACAATCTCTAAGACACAGATATGATTATTAAAGGAATGTTTTGGGAAATGTGCTTTCTTGCAGAGAGCTATCTGAGAAACATTTGTAATTTTTTACACTTAGTTCCTATTTCCCCTTGTTTCCAGTCTTTGTGCTAAGCTAATTTAGCTTGATTTAGCATACAT
Organism: Anoplopoma fimbria; assembly: GCF_027596085.1. Taxonomy (NCBI): domain Eukaryota; kingdom Metazoa; phylum Chordata; class Actinopteri; order Perciformes; family Anoplopomatidae; genus Anoplopoma; species Anoplopoma fimbria. Next base: position 18,232,877 of record NC_072453.1, read on the forward strand.
ATATGTGAGTGAAATCAACAATCTTTTCGTCTTACTCTCAGCGAGAAAGCAAATAGGCATTTTTCCCAAATCGCTAACTACTTGTATTCCTTTAAACAATCATTTAAACTGTTTCTTTTTGTTTATTTGGGCATTAGTGATGGAATATACAAGAGGCCAAACTGTGATCTGTGATACAGCATCAGTGTATATTTCAGTTCCTATAGGACAGGAGCTATCCTGCTGAAACACATTAATTAGCAGGGATGACTGACTCATTAACATCTTTCACATTGTGACTATGACTGACTTTGGGGGGTAAGAAGGAAAGAACAGGAGGTGGATGTGTTAGTGCAAGCAGGCAGAGAGGACAGGATGAAGCAGAGGAAAAGGCAGGCACACAGGAAACTTACTGGGCTGGGGATAGCGTCTGGGTCTATTCTATGTCTTGATTTCTGCACAGCCGGCATGTCAGACGCTTGCTTTACATTCAAAAGTTTGTCCAGCAAATTATGCAAAACAGGACAGAATAAATCAATACAAAGAGTGGAAATATAAAAATAAAAAAAGAGTGTGAGAAGAGAAAACTGAGTAGCAGGCAGCATTGTTGTTATTCAGACAGAAACTGATCAGTAGTTTTGATTAGAGATTAGTGGTACTGTAGACTATTACAGTCAAGCACAAGTTATTGACTTATACACCAGTAGCCTGTTTGACACACATGCATAGCAGCTGTAAGTGTAAAGACGACAACAGAAGGTTAGTGAAATACGCGTCAGGCACAATGTTAAACTTCTGTGGTGCTGTGGGAATTATAACAGATATTTGAATTCTTATTAGACTGCAGAATAAAGTTAGTTGTAATATTGAACTAAAACTGTGAACATTATATGATTTTTTTCAAAAATCCTGAATGCTAAATGCCCGATGTTATAAATTTAGATGACAGAACTGGTTAACATGAAACAACAACGTGATAATATCATAAGAAATCCAATTCATATAAGAAAGACTTACATCCCGGCCCCCAGAGGTAAATACAAAATCATATACACAGTGGCTATTTGATAAGGCACACAAACACAACACAGCAGCTCTGTGTACCTAATAAATTGGACACTGAGTGTTTTAAACTCACTCTGGCAAATTCATCAAAGTCATCTTTCCTCTCTAATACTTCAGAACTGAGAAATTATTTTAAAGAAGTACATGTTTGTGTGTTTGCGTCTGCTTACCGGGCTAGGAATGGCATCCGGGTCAAGTCTTTTCTGTGCAGCGGGAGCAGGAGCCTGTGCTGGTGCAGGGGCTCCGTAGTTTGGTTGCCCGGGATACGGGCCTGGATAACCAGGCTGAGGGCCTCTCACCTGCCCGAACGCACCTGAACACAACAAGATAATGGCTCAGTGATGGAGAAAATGACACAAATCGATCCAGCTTCCACTTTGGGGCAGTCTCCTCACCATTCTGCTGAGGAGGGTATCCTCCCTGCATGCCAGGCTGAGGTGGAGGCTGCTGCATGGACCCAGGAGGGCCTGGGGGGCCCTGTGGTCCTGGAGGGAGGTGGTTGCTCTGGGCCATGGAAGTAGGAGGCATCTGAGATCTGGGAGGAGAGGGACCTGAGTGGTAGGGGGATGGCTGGGATGGAGGGGGCTGCTGTTGGGGAGGCATGGGGCCTGGGTACTGGCCAGTTGTCATTGATGTTGGAGGAGGACCAGGAGGAGGAAAAGACCCAGGCTGAGAGGAAGGAGGGGGTGCTCTAGGCTGGAAGGAGCCCTGTGCGGGGGGAGGCGGGCCGGAGACGAAGGCAGGGTGGCTGACAGGTGGAGGTGCTGTGGAGAAGGGGGGCTGGGTTGGAGGGAAGGACTGCTGTGGTGAGGACACTGGGGGAGCAGGACCCTGGCTGGGAGGAGGCGCAGGACCCGAGTAGGAGGAGGGAGGAAAGGTTTGCTGAGAAGGAGGTGGCGGTGCAGGAGAGGCGAACTGCTGTTGGGAGGTAGGGGGGAGGGAGGAGTTGAATGGCTGTTGGGAAGGAGGTGGTGGGCCTCCATAGTATTGCTGAGAAGCTGCAGGGCCACTGGGAGGTGGCGGTTGGGTCGGGGCAGAGGAAGCCGGGGGAGGAGCTTGGGTGTAAGAGTGTGGAGGAGCAGCTGAGTAGGCGGTGTTGACGGGAGGCTGGGAGCTGTGAGGTGGAGCTACGGAGAGAGCGACATTCAAATCTTTGTTACCGCCACAGCACATTCCTTTAACATTAGTAAATAACACCACACTGAAACATGAATCCATCCAAACTCACCATATCCTGGTCCCGCAGCGGTTGGCGGTCCAGAGGCGATCTGCATCCCGGTCATCTGGTTAGTGACCTGCTGCATTGAGGGTTGGGGTGCGTAGTGTTGGGGATAGGAGGGTTGTGGCCCTGACAGGTTCACGGCTCCCTGGTTGTATGGCTGAGACACAGCAGGCCTGGACACACAGAAATATTTCAATGTGTGTGTGTGTACATGCACTTCAGTATCCGGGTTACAGTCAGTTTTCTACAGTAAGCTGATTAAATGTAATGTAAATGATAAAACCTTGTTTTGTATTTGGGGTAGGGGATTACAGAAATCTGGATTTATGGAGTGAAACCTGCAGAATTTGAATAACGTGCTACAAGTGAACCCCAAGTAGGAAATTAAATGTTTAAGTGCATGCAGACGAGTCACTCTAGTCTGCAATAAAGACACAAGCAGTCTAATAATTTGAGTTTTGTGCACAATTTGATTTAAAAACATTGTTTTATAAAACCCAAGGTCTAAATATACTTCAATCTTCTACAACTACAATAAATGAACATGCAATTACCTGGGTGGTGCCTGTGTCATAGGCGGGGGTCCATTCTGCATGTCCCCTTGACTGTGACTGTACTGATTATATGGTTGAGGAGCTGAGACTGAAGGGGCTCCAGAGGTGGGGGACCCCTGGCCGGACCTGAAAATGCAGGGACAGAAGATTACACACATACCTGCAAAAAGCATATATTCATCCCTGCCACAACTAATCCTGAATTCACTCCGATACCAATCTTTCTAAAGTGACGAGATTAGCAGAGCAAGCTAGACGTAGCCATCGGCCACCGCTGTGCCCAAATACATTTTTAGAACTAACGGATTACATATCCAGATTTTGCCTCTGGGGTTAGTCGCACTGACTCTGTACTGAAACCAGGCTGACTTTCTGATGAAGGCTGGAAATAAACACAAGAGGATATTTTTAGGATGTAAAACCTGGCAGGCTGTCAACTTGTCTTTGTTTTTATCCTTTTAAAATTGCATTCATAAGAAACTGTCTGCCTAGTAGTCTGCTGATAACAACACCGAAATAACAATATGGGTAAAAATGCAATGTCAACAAAGAGAAAATAAATATGCAGATCCAAAGATTACATTTTGAACATCAAACTCCCATAATAAAAGATTAGCTCACATTTTGTAGGAAATACAAACGTCTGGTAATAAAAAGGTTAGTAACTGCTGAGCTGCTATGCTCAACAATCACTGGCATTAGGGAGACTCAAATGATCTCCCTCTATTGTTATGTATGAAAAGAACATGGCAGGAGGAATAATGCCAGGTACCAAGGAGACGATGTTGGCATAGCATGTGGAGTGTGAAATGAACGAGTAAGAAAAAAAGAAGAGAGGAGGCAGTTACCTAAGTCGAGAGGAGAGGAGAGGTCAGAGACTGGGTTGGCAGCCACAGCCTTAGAGGGAAAGCTTGTGAAAGGAGAGTAACCTGAAATACAAGAAAAAGAGGGAAAGAGGGCAAATACAGAGCGATGTAAGGAAATGCTGAAAAGCAGCGTGAAGATATGAGAGGTGGCAGTTAAGGTTCAGATTAGCATGCAAAAGGCACAGTGCTGTTTCTCACACATATGTGAACAATCACATGGTGAGAAGCAGGTAGGAAGGACACGCAAGGTTATGGATCTTTGAGAGTTTGCAAAGCATTGAAGTTGACCTGGTGTCTCTCTCTCTCTCTCACTCACTCACAACTCACTCCTACCTTGTGGTGGAGCCCCGGGCTGGTAGGCGGAGGCAGGGCCGTTGTAGGGAGCGTACGGTGCCGCGTATCCGCCGTCCAGGGGTGCGTAGCCGGGTTGGCCGTAGCCAGGCTGGGGCTGGCCGTATGGAGAGGCCATCGGAGTGTGCTGGTTTACATTCATCCTCAGAACATCCCTAAAGCTGGATGAAAGTATGACACAATCACAAACAAATACACAAACTTCATGATTGAAGGCTGAACTTGTTTATCCTGTTTTCAGGCCCTAAACAGAGATTTCATCACCACAACGCTGGGGGTGTAAACGCCTGGAAGACAGGGATGTTTTTAATGCCAAAGTATTTGAGTAACACTCATTCTGAAGAGACCGGCGTTCTTTAAAAGCAGCAGTGAATCCATGAGGAAAACGCACATGTAGACAGAACCTCAAAATAAACAAACAATTGATCTCAAGTAGAATCTTTGACTACCAACACAAGTTATTCAGTTCTCAGATATATAGGGGAATCAGTTCTGTTATCAACCAAAGAAACAGAAGGCAGTCCCACGAAAACATACACGACCCCAACCGAGTTCTGTCACATTGCACCTTACCCGACAAACAGGAAGAGTTAAAACAGTTTTTAAGTCAGTAAGGCTCTTAGTTCACTCAAATGAAGCTTCCTGGTGACTTTAATATTTCCTGGTTCAGTGACAACACCTTTATTGGCTTTTTGTGTTTGACTTGGCCACACCTACGATCTACCACCTCTGACTATTCAGATTACACACACACACACACACACACACACACACACACACACACACACACACACACACACACACACACACACACACACACACACACACACACACACACACACACACACACACACACACACACACACACACACACACACACAACACAGAGGATGTGAGGACAGAGGATGTAGGACAGAGGATGTGAAACAGTGACATAAACTGACATAAACTGCTTAGAAAGACTATCTATTGACTTCTGTCCATCCTGGAGAAGGATCCCTCCTCTGTCTCTCCCAGAGGTTTCTTCCTTTTATCTCCTTGTTAAAGGGGTTTTAGGGGAGTTTTTCCTGTGCCGATGTGAGGGAAGGACAGAGGATGTGAGGATATAAGGACAGAGGATGTGAGGATATAAGGACAGAGGATGTGAGGACAGAGGATGTAAGGACAGAGGATGTAAGGACAGAGGATGTAAGGACAGAGGATGTGAGGACAGGACAGAGGATGTGAGGATGTAAGGTACAGAGACAGAGGATGTGAGGACAGAGGATGTGAGGACAGAGGATGTGAGGACAGAGGATAAGGACAGAGGATGTGAGGACAGAGGATGTGAGGACAGAGGATGTGAGGATATAAGGACAGAGGATGTGAGGACAGAGGATGTGAGGACAGAGGATGTGAGGACAGAGGATGTGAGGACAGAGATGGACAGAGGATGTGAGGATATAAGGACAGAGGATGTGAGGACAGAGGATGTTAGGACAGAGGATGTGAGGACAGAGGATGTGAGGACAGAGGATGTAAGGACAGAGGATGTGAGGACAGAGGATATAAGGACAGAGGATGTAAGGACAGAGGATGTGAGGACAGAGGATGTACAGAGGACAGAGGATGTACAGAGGATATAAGGACAGAGGATGTGACAGAGGATATAAGGACAGAGGATGTGAGGACAGAGGATGTGAGGACAGAGGATGTGAGGACAGAGGATGTGGACAGAGGATGAGGACAGAGGATGTAAGGACAGAGGATATAAGGACAGAGGATATGAGGACAGAGGATGTGAGGACAGAGGATATGAGGACAGAGGATGTGAGGACAGAGGATGTGAGGACAGAGGATGTAAGGACAGAGGATGAGAGGACAGAGAATGTGAGGACAGAGGATGTAAGGACAGAGGATGTGAGGACAGAGGATATAAGGACAGAGGATATAAGGACAGAGGATGTGAGGACAGAGGATATAAGGACAGAGGATGTGAGGACAGAGGATATAAGGACAGAGGATGTGAGGACAGAGGATGTGAGGACAGAGGATATAAGGACAGAGGATGTAAGGACAGAGGATGTGAGGACAGAGGACAGAGGATATGAGGATATAAGGACAGAGGATGTAAGGACAGAGGATATAAGGACAGAGGATGTGAGGACAGAGGATATAAGGACAGAGGATATAAGGACAGAGGATGTGAGGATAAGGACAGAGGATGTGAGGACAGAGGATGTACAGAGGATGTAAGGACAGAGGATGTGAGGACAGAGGACAGAGGATATAAGGACAGAGGATGTGAGGACAGAGGATGTAAGGACAGAGGATGTGAGGACAGAGGGTGTAAGGACAGAGGATATAAGGACAGAGGGTATAAGGACAGAGGATGTAAGGACAGAGGATGTAAGGACAGAGGATATAAGGACAGAGGATGTCTCATGTGTACAGGTTGTGGTTTGTGATTCTGGGCTCCACTGAATAAAGTTAATTGAATACCCTGAAGCAGAAGCCACAGTGGGATCAGAACCACTGACACCAGCAGCACCGACCTGTTCACAGGTGTCAGGTGACGTCTGACAGACAGGTGAGGATCACGTGACAGCTGAATAATTCAGAGATGCAGCAGAAACTCAACCTGTGGAGCCGGGCCTCCTGAGGGACCTGCTAGCTTAGCATAGCATAGCTTAGCATAGCTTAACCTGTCAAGCAGAAAGCCTCCACAACACAGAGCCTGGTTAGCATGCTATGGCTAACAGCTAACGTTAGCTTAGCAACCAGGACCAGCTGTGACCGGTGGCTAACGCTAGCATGCTAGCTCAGCCATAGCTAGGCTAGGCTAGTCACCTCCAGCTAGCATTAGCCGTAGCATTCGCTGGCTAGCATTCGCTGGCTAGCATTCGCTGGCTAGCATTAGCTGGCTAGCATTAGCACAGGTGGACACAGTCCTCCTCCCGTGCGGAGGCGGGACGTACCTGCGGGGTTCGGTGAAGACGGTTCTGTGCGGCCCGGTGGTTTGATCCTCCGGAGTCAGGAGAGCGGACACGGAACTGCTGCGGCGCTGTGCCACGTCCACATCCGGGTACCGCGGAGGCACTTCCGCTCTACGGCGAGCGAGATGCACCAGCGCGTTAAATCACTGTTACATTATATAACACTGTTACACTATATATCACTGTTACATTATATAACACTGTTACATTATATATCACTGTTACATTATATAACACTGTTACATTATATAACACTGTTACACTATATATCACTGTTACATTATATATCACTGTTACACTATATATCACTGTTACATTATATAACACTGTTATATATATATCACTGTTACATTATATAACACTGTTACATTATATAACACTGTTACACTATATATCACTGTTACATTATATAACACTGTTACACTATATATCACTGTTACATATATATACACTATATATCACTGTTACATTATATAACACTGTTACACTATATATCACTGTTACATTATATATCACTGTTACATTATATAACACTGTTACACTATATATCACTGTTACATTATATAACACTGTTACACTATATATCACTGTTACATTATATAACACTATATATATCACTGTTACATTATATAACACTGTTACACTATATATCACTGTTACATTATATAACACTGTTACATTATATAACACTGTTACATTATATATCACTGTTATAACACTGTTACATTATATAACACTGTTACATTATATATCACTGTTATATAATGTAACACTGTTACATTATATAACACTGTTACATTATATAACACTGTTACATTATATAACACTGTTACACTATATATCACTGTTACATTATATAACACTGTTACATTATATAACACTGTTACATATATAACACTGTTACATTATATAACACTGTTACATTATATAACACTGTTACATTATATATCACTGTTACATTATATATCACTGTTATAACACTGTTATATATACACTGTTACATTATATAATATAACACTGTTACATTATATATCACTGTTACACATATATGTTACATTATATATCACTGTTATAACACTGTTACATTATATAACACTGTTATATTATATAACACTGTTACATTATATATCACTGTTACATTATATATCACTGTTACATTATATAACACTGTTATGTTATATAACATTATATATCACTGTTATAACACTGTTACATTATATAACACTGTTACATAATATAACACTGTTACATTATATAACACTGTTATAACACTGTTACATTATATATCACTGTTACATTATATATCACTGTTACATTATATAACACTGTTATGTTATATATCACTGTTATAACACTGTTACATTATATAACACTGTTACATTATATAACATTATATATCACTGTTACATTATATAACACTGTTATATATAACACTGTTACATTATATAACATTATATACACTTATATATATAACACTGTTACACTTATATATTACATTATATAACACTGTTATAACACTGTTACATTATATTACATTATATAACACTGTTACATTATATATCACTGTTACATTATATATCACTGTTATATATCACTGTTACATTATATATCACTGTTACATTATATATCACTGTTATATATCACTGTTATATATCACTGTTACATTATATATCACTGTTACATTATATAACACTGTTACATTATATATCACTGTTACATTATATAACACTGTTATAACACTGTTACATTATATACTGTTACATTATATATCACACTTTATAACACTGTTACATTATATAACACTGTTACATTATATATCACTGTTATATATCACTGTTACATTATATATCACTGTTACATTATATATATTATATATCACTGTTATAACACTGTTATATTATATAACACTGTTATAACACTGTTACATTATATAACATTATATATCACTGTTACATTATATAACACTGTTACATTATATAACACTGTTACATTATGTTACACTGTTACATTATATAACACTGTTATAACACTGTTTCATTATATAACACTGTTACATTATATATCACTGTTACATTATATAACTGTTATAACACTGTTACATTATATATCACTGTTACATTATATATCACTGTTACACTATATATCACTGTTACATTATATATCACTGTTATAACACTGTTACATTATATATTACTGTTACATTATATAACACTGTTACATTATATATCACATTATATATCACTGTTACATTATATATCACTGTTACATTATATAACACTGTTATAACACTGTTACATTATATAACACTGTTATAACACTGTTACATTATATAACACTGTTACATTATGTTACATTATATAACACTGTTACATTATATAACACTTACATTATATATCACTGTTACATTATATAACACTGTTGCATTATGTTACATTTTATAACACTGTTACATTAGAAACTTATTTCATATTTAAATGCCTATAAGATAAGATAAGGTAAAATAAGATAAAATAAGATAAGATAACATAATCCTTTATTAGTCCCACAGTGGGGACATTTACAGCAGCATAGAGATAGTGCAAACAAGAGACATAGTAAAAAAACTGTATTATAAATAAGTAATACAAACAGGAAAGAATGTTAAATAAGTAAAAGTAATAACTACAAATATTCTCTCTCTCTCTCTCTCTCTCTCTCTCTACAGTACAGTCATTTAGCTTTTATCCATATCATATATATATATATATATATATATATATATATATATATATATATATATATATATATATATATATAGTACCAGTCAAAAGTTTGGACACACCTTCTCATTCAATGGTTTTTCTTTATTTTTATTTTTTTCTACATTGTAGATTAATATTGAAGACATCCAAACTATGAAGGAACACATATGTAATTATGTGGTAAACAAACAAATGCTCAACAAACCAGAATATGTTTTATATTTTAGATTCTTCAAAGTAGTTGAATGAGAAGGTGTGTCAAACTTTTGACTGGTACTGTATATATATATATTTCTATGTTTATTTTTGAACTAGATTTGCCATTAAAACACATACATGTCTTTCTTGGCTCTTTTAATTCCCCCTTAGGCTAAGAGCCAATATGACTTTGGTGATTCTCTCAGTCATCTATCACTAAGCTCCCCTTACAATCAGGTACAATTTGGAGATACCATTAATCACAGATAAAATAAGATAAGATAAGATAATCCTTTATTAGTCCCGCAGCGGGGAAATTTACAGGATTACAGCAGAGGATAGTGCAAACAAGAGACATAGTAAAAACAAGTATTATAAATAAGTAGATTAGTAATCACACAGTAAAGAATATTAATAAGTAAAAAACCTAAAAATCCACAATAACTAAAAATATTGTATATATGTATAAATATATTTCTATGTTTATTTTTACACTAGATTTGCCATTGAATTTTCCCTGAGGCTAGGAGCCAATATGACTTTGGTGATTCTCTCAGTCATTTTTCAAATTATTATAATGAGACAAGAGGTGGCCATCTGTATGGGCAAAAGTGTCAGCAACAAATATGGCTGCCAGATTTTGCAAACTGCTCCACCTTATGGGACTTTGGCCTAATTTGGTCCGAGCTCCCCTTGCAATCAGGTACAATTTGGAGATACCATTAATCACAGATAAGATTAGATAAAATAAGATAATCCTTTATTAGTCCCGCAGCGGGGAAATTTACAGGATTACAGCAGCAGAGTTGACAGTGCAAACAAGAGACATAAGTAAAAACAAGATCGAAACAGGTATTATAAATAAGTAAATAAGTAATAAAACTGTAAAGAATATTAAATAAGTAAAAAAAGCAAAAAATCCACAATAACTTAAAATATTATATATACAGACAGAATAATTATTGTATTACACAGTGGATTGCACAGATTGATATAGTCCGTTTTTTGGTAAATCTGGCATACAGTTTCATTAGATGATCAGTTGTTGGACCGAGTCATTTTGGCTAATAAGTTCTGAAATCCTCTGCGAGATCGGAGATGTTGAAGCTGATGAACAGCAGCATGAGAGCCAGTATTCACCCTCATCCAACACTGCTTTAATTCACTTTTTTTTTTAATTCTATAAGTAAAATGTTGTTTCTTGACAGCTGAAGGATCACAAATTGTATAAGATAAACTCCCTCGAGTACCCACTCTAATGACGATGGATTGCATTGACGGAAAACCAACTGAAATTCCTAAAATATTCCCTGCTCACACCCCCCTCCTGAGCTTTAAGGTCGGGGTGCTGTGGGGAGACGAAGACAAATCTGTGAGCCGCCTCAGCAGTGGCTGCTGGCCAGACCGGCTGAGCTGGGGGTCAAAGAGGGAGGAGGGTGGGTTGAGGTTATTTTGGGAGGGTATATCAGCAAGCATCACCTCCTCTACGGAGTGCTTGAGAGTGACATGGCAAGTGTTGAACGCTATAGAGGATGAACACACACACACACACACACACACACACACACACACACACACACACACACACACACACACACACACACACACACACACACACCTTCTCTCCCTCCTGTGTGCCCACCCTCCCACACAGCATTCCAGTGTAGGCAGATGAAAGCCAGCCACCCCTCTGTCTCCTCCCGGGTGGAGTGATTTGCCGTGGTCACTGAGTGGCAGTAGCCTCACTCTCTCTCGTTGATACTCACGGAGTGTGAGGAACTGAAGAAGAGGAGATCAACTTATACACCGTCACACACACACACACACACACACACACAGCAGGCTGTGAGCTGTGAGCGAGGATGGTAGCCGAGGAGATCGTGGTCTCCCTCTTGGGAGGTTCACCGTGGGGCTTCAGACTGCAGGGAGGAGCAGAGCAACAAAAACCTCTACAGGTGGCCAAGGTACAGTGGAGCCTATAAGTGTGTGTGTGTGTGTGTGTGTGTGTGTGTGTGTGTAGGTGTGTGCGTTTACTGTATGCAGCAGAAAGGTGGTAACATGAGTAGACAGGTTTTATAGAGACTGCAGCTGTTAAATGCGGTCTGAGGCCTTGATGGTCAGTCTTGGGGTTTTGCTATGTTTGTAGTTCTTGTGCCTGGAGGTATTTCTGGTATTTATAGGGGTACATATAAACTTAATACTAGTACTTTTGTCAGTGTAGTAGTCAGTAACACACTTTCTCTATAGTTGTTTTCACTGAATTGAAAGTCATATTGAAATATCAATCAGGATGTCTTTTCACATTAAACTTCTCTATCAAAGTATTGTTACTTAGAAAAATGCCACTTTTCTACTGTTACTTTTTTACCAAAAGTACACAACAGTGCCTCCATGTAATACAGTTTCCTCATGCTCATTTTGCCACAGCCAATTTAGATTCCCCCCTGCTGTGATTCATTTGTGTTTGTGGGTCAAAGAACAGTGTGAACTCATGTCTAGGGGTTGATCTTCACTCGGGTTTCATCACTGCATCCTGATGTCAATCGTACAGTATCAGAGAGTAGTATGTTAGTCTCGGTGTATATGTGTCCATGCATTGTATATTATTACTTTTCTATAAGACAAACACACGTTGCATGGCTGTGTTGTCGACAATACATTTATTTCAGATTAGTCTCCAGCACACATTTATTGGACATAATAATCCAATTTAAAGCCCAAGGAATATTCTTTTTCTTCAGTTTGGTTTCTCCAAAAGCTTTTGCTGTATGTGTTTATATTTGTTGACAGTCCAGAATGTCGTCTCTAATAAGAACATCTATTCTTGAGAGGAGGAATGTGAACTCGCTCACACTGACGTTAAGAGTTGGCCGGTCGCTCATATCAAAACCTCTGATTCAAAAACTCTGGCACCGAAGGCCTCTCTTCATCCAGGACTTTCGAGTAGATAAGGTCACCTTTGATGGGAGTTTGATCGCTGTGTGTGCTCCCTCATGTTGGTGTATGTGTGTGACCTGTCGGGTGTGTGTGGTTGGACATACCTCAGATAAGCCCGGATGGGAATGGAGCACAAAGTAGAGGATCAGAATAGCTCATTTGAGAGGGGCTTGGACGCTGAGCATGGAAAAAGGACTTTTGTTCTCACACTCGTACACCTTCATATTTCATAAAGTTCTAGTATTGTATTTTGTCGCTTTCTATAACAGACACGCCCTGTCTTTATTCGTCTGTCTAGGAACGTGGTTTTATTTTGGGTATGTGGGGAACACATGGTGAATGACAGGCATCCCTCCTGGTTCAGACCGGAGGTTCAGCTGTTCAAACCCCCTCTTTCATGATGCTCACTTGTGCTATGTGTGTATATATATATATATATGTGTGTGTGTGTGTGTGTGTGTGTGTGTGTGTGTGTGTGTGTGTGTGTGTGTGTGTATATTTGTCTGGGTGGGAAAGTACGAGACAGCTTTCCTCACGTGTTTTATGTGAAGCCGCTTTGGGATTATTGGTTCAAGAGCTACTGATAAAGGCAATTACTTAAGACTCTAAGTAGGTGCTGGAACACACTTTCCTCCCCTCAACATTTTTACAGTGATAAGGTGTGTGTGTGTGTGTGTTAGTCTGTGTATATGTGTGGAGACAGAGTTGAGGGGCCTTATCTTCTTCTTGTAGAGGAAACTGCAATCTGGCAGACAAGAATACTCTCCTTCCCATCCATCACACACACCCCCCAGACATACTTCCTGAAGGATCCTATGACATCATCTCTTGGCGACCTCCAGGAACAGCTGCCTGACTTCACAGGTTATTCTGATACAGGGACAAAGATGGCCGGCAGTAGAGGAGAGCTGCCTGTTGTCAGAGAGGCTTCAGGCCATTTCACCAAATAAAGCTCTCTCACTAACGAACACTAAACAATCTGTAGGACTTTTATAGGAAGTAACAATCAGGATGACCGCTAATAATATAGCCATTGAGATGGTTGAAAACACCTGAAAAGTACATTTATTTTTATGTAAAGATTTCACTTTATTTGTCCCGAAAAAAAAATCTGAGCAGGTGCAATACTTTACAAAATGAGAAAAGATAAACATTCACTACTATGAAAAGTTAAAGTTTAGAAAAACATCTGACTTTATATTAATTAAGAAAAAAGGTGTTGATATCTATCATCAAGACTGTGCAGGTGCAGTTTGATCATGTTCCATTGACAGTGGGCTGCCATCCCAGGTCGGCGATTTGATCCCCAGCTCCTCCTGTTCCTACGTCAATATGTCCTTAAGTGTTACCCTGAATCTCAAGTTGCTCCCATGGTAAATACTTAGGATGGGTTCAATGCAGACATCAAATCAGATTACTGCTTTAACAACTGAAATATACTTTTGCATCCTTATTGGTTAATGGAAAATCACCAATTTTCCAGCATAGCTCTTCCACTTAAAAACGAGCGAGAATATCACAGACAAAATCTGAAATATCTCTTTGAAATATCTGTTCAAGAAACTGTTCAAACTTTGCATGCAGGAACACATCACTCAAAGGGAGAAGCTGATAAGAAAACATGTTTTTTAGGGCCTTTAAAGCCACTGTGTTAACGATCTAGTGAAGTCAGGTGCAGTATATCAGTTTTTTTCAGACCACACGCTTCAATGTCCCTGGTTGGACAAGATGTCGGGGATGAATACTACGACAATGAGTTACCAAAGTCACCAAATATCTAATAAAAAGAGAAGATCAGGTGGGAACGTAGACGTAAATGTTTACTGTGCTTTTTACCTCCGCTACAAGTATTAATATGTGTTATTAACTCTATTCCCTTCAGGTTCGCCGGCGCAGCAAAGCGTGCAAAGCTGGACTGAAGGAGCATGATGAGCTGGTTGCCATTGGCGACCAGATGTGTGCAGAGCTCAGTCATGCTCAGGCCATGAGCCTCATAGACATGGAGAGCGCTACACTCAACCTGAGGGTTAAAAGGTCAGAGCACAACCATGCACTATTACATGAAGACAAACAAACTGAAGCATATTTCTCATTTTCACCACTCGTCGTCTGTTTGTTTCCAGAGCCCCTCCTGGATTCCACTCCTCATCCTACTCTGCTTGTTCTGCATCGCCTCGCTCCTCCATGAGGGTCCTGTCTCCCCCCGCGGACCCCTTGCCCTCCCACCGTTCCTCCATCCTTTCCCCCACCGGGGTACCCAGGGGCATCACCTCCCCTCCAGACAGCGAGGCCTACTACGGAGAGACGGACAGCGACGCGGACACACAGTCGCTCACGCACCGTCGCCAACGCCGCACACCTCCTCACGCACGCTCACCTGCGCGCTATGACAACCAAGAGGAGGAGGAGACCTCAGAGATGAGCGGGTAAGGGACCTAGACCTCCTGTCCCAAAGTAGTCTGTCATAGAAGGTTTCTTGTTTCACCTTTTTCAAAAAGCTGCAACATCAAACTGGTGGTTCCTGATATTCTATCCAAAAAAAGCGTATCTACCACTGCAGTGTTTAATCTCTGTTGTGTCTTTCCTCTGAGGTATGAGAGCGCCACAGATGGAGGGGTTTCCATGCAGGGGCAGTGGGAAGGTCAGTGTCTTCCTGGCGTCCCTCGCAGAGAACTGATCTACCAGCCCCTCCAGACCGGGTGGACCACTCCAGCACACACCCCTCACACTCTGACCCCTCACAGGCTCACACCGACCCCTGATCAGGGGTTGATGGAGGCAGAGGGAGAAGGGGACAGTGGCTTCCAGGAGGCGGGGGGCTGCATCATGCTGGCCTGCCCACCACTCGTGTCCCCCGAAAGGGCCAAAGACGCTCTGCTGTCTGGCGCCGGTAAACAACTGGTTCCCATGGTGGGACCACAGCAGACCCCGATCAGTGACGAGCTCTCCACCACCTACATGGACAAAGCACGGCAAGCCAGTGAGTGTATATCCTCATACTGAAACATTTCTCCGTTACACATGAATAACAAGAGAATACAAAGTACAAGGTCAGAGTAAAAGAGGGAAAATACACATACAGTCATATATGCATACAATGTGAGAATAGTAAACTATATAAACAACACACGTTTATTAACATATGTTATCATTATATGCATGTCTATATATATTCATACATATGCCAGCGTGCATGCACACATAAGTAAATACATGCAATCTAAAAAGAGTCTGTCGGGTCGTTCCAGAGATGAGGTGAAACAGTTTTATGTATCGATAATCATTTTCTCCTGATTACTGAGACAACGGAAATCAAAGAAAGACATTTAATTCAATCATCTTCTCTTTCTTCGTCTTCTTATGTCATTCAAATTGTGGAATAAGTGAAAGGATGATGGTAGAGTCCTTTCCAACATGTTTATTCTCTTTTGTTAGGCCAAATAAATCACATAAACACAGCGAGAAGCACCAGAAAGGTCATGACAAGAAGTTTAGACGTCCTGTTTGACGAATCAAGCCGCATGGTTTAGTGATGAAATAGTCTTTATTTAGAAAAATGCACCATTTCTATACTTTAGAGGCTACCATGATCTTATTAATATATAGTAATAATACTGCTTTATCATATTTATTAAGACAATAATGTAGTGTAAGTAATGTTACAACTCTAATTATAGTCCTTGCAGCACTGCCATGGATGTGTACATCACTTCCATCTACTAGAGAAAAACTTTTTCATCTATCAAGTCTGAGGAAGATACACCGGCTGTTGACCAAAAACAGGAGCCATGCTGGTGTCTCATGGTGATGCAACTATTTCAATCTTGACCGCAGTGTTTTTGCTTTTTAATTTAAATACCAAAGATTCCCTCTGTGTCTAAGAAGGCAGTCTTGGATCTTATCAATAGCTAGATCGCCCTCTAGTGGTTATTCTCCACAACTGGAGCATCCAGTTACATGGTGATAGGGTGAGGTATACCAGATACCCCTGCAGAGATATTCCACCTCCCCCCTCCTCCCCCTCTTCTGTACCCTGAAACAGCAGTCCATCTCTTCTGTCAGTATTCGGAGCATTTGTCTCGCTCGCTGTATTTATAGGCGTTGAAGCTTCTGATCGACCGACTGGACGTGACCCTGACTTACAAGCCACACAGCTGAATATGTGGCATATAAGTGTGTGTTTGCATGAGTGTGTGTGTGTGTGTGTGTGTGTGTGTGTGTGTGTGTGTGTGTGTGTGTGTGTACACAGTAGTCTACGTACTCTATCAGTAAAATGTCTTGAAACGATTAGTCAATTAATTGATCAACAGAATCTTATCAAGAGAAATTACAAATATTTGCCAGCTCCAGCTTCTCTAAAGTAAGGATGTACTGCCTGTACGTGTGGAATGTTATGATGTGTTTTCCACTAGATTCTGACATTGTATGAGCTAAAAAAATATGTAATATGAGAACAGAAACTTCCACATGAAAGCTTTATTTCTCAGTTATTTCCCCTAACTCTTCAGGCCCCAAAAATATTGAAACCAAATTTAAGCAAAAAAAAGGAACCTCCTGAATATTCAATGATGAAAATAATAGTTTTTTTGCCCCGTACATTTTCAACTGTGATCATGAGGTGTAATGTTAAAGGAATAGTTTGACATTTCTTTCGGAAAGTTAGAGAAGATCGCTGCCAGTCTGATATTTGTCAGGTGAATATGAACCTGCAGAAGGGAGTTAGCTTAGCTTAGCATAACGACTGCCTCCTTTTAACTCTAAAGGCCCAGACACCTCAAACAAATATCAAAGAAGAGAAACCGGAAGGTGAAACAAAGCAGCGTTTTCACACCACTCACTCACCACTTAGATTCATTAACCTCTCATTTCAACAAGGCAATAATAATAATAATAATAATAATGATGACCGCCGCTGATCAAACTGAATATCTAGATGCTCCGCATGTGACTTCATTTGAGTGAATGTCGCAGTAATGAAGAATCTATCAAGCGGCTGAAGGCCTGGATGACTTTAGGTTGGGCTTTACCATAGAACCAATGATGACTGATGTGTTCAGGGACCTGCCCTTTCTCACATTACACACACACACACACAGATATACACACACACACCACACACACACACACACACACACACACACACACACACACACACACACACACACACACACACACACACACACACACACACACACATTGCCTTTGGATGTGGGATGGCTAGCTCTGCTGCTTTAGAGCTGTGTGTCTGTGTTGTGTTGTTAGGGTTGAAGTGTCGACAGCAGAGAGCATCACATCAGTCGAGAGTTATGACCAAGCTTTGCTCTATAAACTATAATTGGCTTTATGAACTCAGACACACAAACACACACACTGACTGACACTGCTGTCTAAATGCACTCCGGTGAGGGCTCTTCCTGTCCTTGTGTCTCTCTCTCTCTCTCTCTCTGTGGATGAGACAGAGACTGGACAGGTGTTTGATGCCTGTCAGACAGACAGGAATAGTGGGCTGACATCATGCGGTGGGTTTGGGTTGCTGGTCACAGACAAAGGTCTTTACATGGGCTGTGTCCGGAGAGAAGAGCTGGAAGAAAAGAGGCTAAACAGAAGTGGACTCTGTGAGGGTGTGTGTGGGAGGGTCTGAGGGGGTTTAAGGACACACACTCACACTCACTCTTGTGAGATGAGGGACCTCACATCTACTTCAGGTTCAGACGTACGTGGACACAGAGTCCCACACACCGTGTACGCAGGTAAGACTCGTTAAAACCCTTTTATCTGGACACATTCACTCACAGTAGAAGTATTTAATAGTGGCTTTCAAATGAAGTGTTTTTGCTTGCTCAAATTTGAATCTATGTGCACCTTAGAAAGTTGACAATTAATATTAAGATTATTTGCGATTGTTTTAATGTAATGGACCTGACTGATGTTCCTGATTTAGATGTGAGGATAAGTTCCTCTGCCTGTCATCCTGCATCTCATTTGGTGTTCTTTTTCTGCTGTTGTTTATTGTAGTTCGAATACATAATGACAAACAATTAATGGAACAAAAGTTACAAATTGGTGAGTCCAGCGCATTATTCCGAGAGTGAAATATCCCAACGACTATTGGATACAGAGGGCTGTTAGGTGGAGCAGATATTCATGACTTTGGTTACCTTGTGATTTTTCTTCTTGTGCCACCATGAGGTTTGTGGTTTTCATTGAGATGTCTTAAAGTAAACCAAACCTGCAATCACGACTAATCATACTACCTCATATCTCGCTCTGCCATACTCTTATTGTTTGTTGATGAATGTGCACTGTACCTGGTAAATAAATAAAAATAATAATAATAATAGAAAAAACCTTTTGGAAGGATTACAGTCATATAATTCAGTTTGGACATCTTTCCCCTCAAAATGAATTGTTATAACTTTGTTAACCCTCTTCATCTATCAGTCGACTAATCAGTACTTTTTTTCTTGGTTGAATAAGATAGCTTAAGTCATTTTTTACGCTTTTTTTAAGCGGAAAGACTTACTTTCAAAAGCGTAGGATCACATCTGGTAAACAACAACAACACATTTGTCAAACAATTCTTCAAGGAGAAACTCAGTTTTACAGATCTGTCGATTAAATCAGCTCATCAATTAGTCATCAAAATTGAGCGTTAGTCCACTAACTTCGTCCATTTCCTGAGTTGAGGACAGCTCTAACAGCTTTGTGTGTTGTTTGTGTTTAGTGCTAATTAGCAAATGCCATTAGCTAAACAAAGATGTGTTAGCATTTAGCTCCCAGCAGAATGAGTCTAACAGCATTGATGGAGACTGTTCTCCTTTATACCTTATTATATCTTTGTTAAGCCTTTACATAAATATCACATTTTGACAACTTTACAGCTGAAATATCAAGTTTGATTTATGGAGTGTGTGTGTGTAGAATATGGAGGCTGCATCAGACTATAGCTATGTAGTGAGGATATTCATGTGAGGTGAGCCAAGATACTGAAAAGACTCAAATAGCCTTTTGACTAAGAGACATGCACATGCTAGCGTGCACACACACACACACACACACACACACACACGCACAGACACAAGCATTTGTGCAGCAGAGACACTCTGATCTGAACATCCTGTGGAGTGTGACTCAACTATGGAGAGCAGCAGGAATTCTTTGTACTAAATCCCCAACACACACTCCTGTCTGTCACTGAACTCCTCACAGCCGCTGCTCGCTGTGGTAACACTGTATAAATCATCCACCCCACAGCCAGTGAGGGCTATCACACTGTTGTTTCCGTTATTCTGTCGCCTCTGCATTGTTATGTATTCATCAGAAATCCCAGTACCGGCTCTTTTCTTTTGTTTCCGCTCACCTTCAGCACATTTATTTTGGTCTCTCTCTCTCTTTCCTCTTCCTGTCTTGCAGAGTTGCATCGTGGGGAGAGTGTGGTGGAGAAACAGGTGAAGGAAGCTCGTACTAAATGCCGCTCTATCGCCTCCTTGCTGACTGATGCTCCCAACCCCAACTCCAAGGGGGTGCTTATGTTCAAGAAACGCCGGCAGAGGGCCAAGAAGTACACACTGACCTGCTTCGGCAAAGCAGAGGGAGACAGAGGAGGGGAGACAGAAGGGGACACAGGAGGTGAGACGGAAGAGGAAGGAGGAAGCTCCGTCCTGAGTGGCTCAGAAGTTGATGAAGAGGGATTCACGGCGTCGTTTGACCCTACGTGGGACACCGGTTATCTGGACCTGCTGGACAGGAGAAGCTCTGCCTGCCCATCAAACACACCAGCTACTCCAACGACACCAACAACCAATCACAGCTCAGGGCTGGACTTCTCAGCCTATCAGACACCAGGACTGTTGACTTCTGTCAATCTAGGCCCAGGGTTGGAGGTCCCGGGACTGGAGAGCTCAGCCTATCAGGGCTCCAGGCTGGAGAGCAGCTTCAGGAAGCAGCCAATCAGTGCCCACCCTGCACACATGTCTCCTCCAGCTGTGGCTCTGACCAATGGGGGGTCGGTGTCTGTAAGTCGGGCTAGTGTTGTTCTGAACCCGCCCTCTCAGATGCCCTTTCCGAGTCAAAACGGGCAACACAGCCACCCTTATCCTAGTCCTCACCCTAATCCAAACCCTAACCCTAATCCCAGTCCTAGCCCATTCACAGACTCGGACCATCACCTGAATCCAAGTGTTCTGAACCGCACTGCACGGCCCTTCACCCCAGGCCCGTCCTCCCGTGCATCTGTGACGTCTGTGATGTTCCGCCCTCCCCAACCCAGACCTGCGGCCGTGGCCATGACGACCAAACCAGTAGCGGCCATCTCCATGGTGACCATCCAACCTGCTCGTCATCCATCAGGTCCAGATGCGAGGAGAGCCGTGTCTAGCACCTCACTGTACATCCCTCCCAGAAATACCAACAGCAGCACTCCCCCCTCTGCTTACTCTCCCCCCTCGGCTCTCTCGCCTCCTTCCTCTCTGTCTTCGGCACCTTTCTCCCAGCCTTCACCAAATCCAGCCATGTTTTCCCCTCAGCCCGCCGTGTATGCTTCCCCCTCCGTCCCGTTCTCTCCTTCTGCAGCTCAAGGAACCTTGATCTGTCCATCACCTGCTCAGCCCTTCTCCCCTCCAGCTCCTCAGGCATTTCTCTCTCCTCCTGCTACTTATCCACCTCCCTCCAACTACATTTCTGCTCCTCCCATCTCCCCACCACATCCCCCTGATTTCACTCAGGTCTCCTTCCATGCCCAGCCGACCCATCCTCCTCCTCCTCCTCCCACCCAACTTTCTCCATCTCCATCAGTCCACCCCTACAGCAACATGACAGGTGCAGTGTCTCCTGGCCCCCATGCTGCCATAGCAACCGCATCACCGCCCCAGGATTCACTGGCGTCTCGAGAGGAGCGCATCTCTGTCCCCGCCGCTCGCACCGGCATCCTTCACGATGCCCGTCGTCGTAGCAGCAAGAAGCCGATGTTCTGTGCAGTCCAGAACAAAGATGTTTCTCCAAACCCGGACCTGCTGTCGATGGTCCAGAACATGGACGACCACTTTGGGAGTGGCTCCAGGGGCCTCCCGGTGACTCCAGGTGCTGAAACTGGAGCTGCACCCAGTGGGGAGACCGGACACGAGTCAGGGCCTGAGGAGGACTGGCTGAGGCTGGGGGCAGAGGCCTGCAACTTCATGCAGGCCCAGCGGAGAACCAGGCCACCTCCTGTAGCTCCCAAACCTCAAACCCCTCAGGTGCCACAGCTGGCAGGGAAGGGAGGTGAGCTGTTCGCCCGCCGGCAGAACAGGATGGATCGGTACGTTGTGGAGCGATCTCCATCCGTTGCTGCTGTACCTTACTCCCCCGCCCAGACGAGGGAGTCTTCACCCACACCTTCTCTCCCTTCCACCTGGAAGTACTCGTCCAGCATCCGTGCTCCTCCTCCCATCAGCTACAACCCCCTTCTCTCCCCTTCCTGCCCTCTGAAGGCCCAGAAGAAGTCTGCGGTGACAAAGTCCGGCCCAGCTGGATCTAAAGGGAAGAAAGCGGCCCTCAAGTCCGTGGACATTATGAGCCACCAGCCCTACCAGCTCAACTCCTCTTTGTTCACCTACGGGGGCGGGGTTCCCATGGAGACTTCCACCTATCAGCAGCAGAAAGGAATGACAAGTGGTCCTCAGAAGACGGCGCGGGTATATGAGGTGAAGCGCTTCTCCACGCCCCCACCCACATCCACGGGGCCCGCGCTCAAAGTTATCGTACCTCGATCAGCCACGACACTCGGAGAACCACTGTGGCGCTCTGATGTCACATCTCCTCCACCCACAGTTGGTCACGCCCCCCACCAAGCCTATCAGCCTCAACCCCAACCCTTCCAACCTCAGTGGGCCACCTCCCCTCTGTCTCCCCCACCTCCCCCTGCACCTACCGCTCCACTCCCTCAGATTCCCACCTTCTCCGCTGCTCCTCCTTCAAATCTAATCCAGTCCCCGACTTTCTACCACCTTCAGCCCTCCAACCCTGCGCAGGCCAACAGGCCGTTTAAGAGTGCCCCAGATCTGAGTCCCTTTGGTGCCTCTCGGCCGGCGTCCAGCAGCACTCTGCCTAACAGGGTCCCCAGGCCCAGGTTCAGCACCTCAAACATGGGTCTGCAGCCTTGTGTCTGGCGTCCTGGATCCACTGCGCACTGAACAGACTCTGGTGTGGACACAATAAACCACGGCTCTATGGGAGCGTAACATTTTTTAATAGGTCCATGTGTTTTTAGTATTGTGACGTTGTTATTCAGGGCTGCAGTTGGAATTTTTACCAGCCACGTTTTATCACAAGATCTGTTTTGATCGGCCACCCATGTAGCACATTTCATCACTTACATTTAATCTCATTGACTCATTTATCTGATGCATTTGGTTGTAGTTAGAGGAAACACTGTGTTTTGCGAAGGAAATGTTGTGTGGAAACCTAAGATCTGTTAAAAAAATAGAGATTAACGGCAGATTGAAAAGACACAAAGAGATGTTGGAGAAAACTGAAATAAAGTTCTGTAAATTTTATATTGAATGAGGAAGAATTAAGTTCAAACATAACAAAAAAAAGAAGAAAAGAGGATGTGAAAAAACGAGTGTGTTGTGTGAGAGATGTGGTCGAGTAAAGGAAAAAGATGGAAAGGAAAGCACAGATGAATTACTGTAATAGAAAAAAAATATCATGAGTGTAAAAGGTGCAGATTTAACTCAAACCTTCAAAATCTGTTAACATCCTGCAGCACCTGTTGCATCCAGTAAGTTGATTTACTAACACATTTGAAGTAGCTGCTACTACTGTTATTTCCCATGTTATATTTATTCTAGGGATTTGTGTTTGATGAGTGCCTTTTTTTTCAGTTGCACTCTGCAGCAGGGTGTGCTTTGTTTTCTGTAGTTGTTCAAAGGGTGAAGAGCACAGCTGCCAGGAAGAAGGGAAGCTTTTACAGTAGCGTTGATTTCTGATCTGTTGATATGAAACGAGAGATGTATAACATGTCTGTTTAGCTGTTTTCCACAGAGACATGCGGCGGAATAAAAATAGACATGACTCACCTCAGCTGTCACTCTGTTTCCTCCCTGTGTCACATGCTCCCACACCGCTCCATTATCTCCCCCTCCCATTAGTTTTTACCCTTTTCTTTCTTTCAGGCATTTCTTTATTTATTCCAATATCTTAATTGCTATTTTCAGGATTAAGACTCTGAAGTGATAATTTAGGCATCAATTTAATGTTACTTTAAACTTTCACCACATGGAGGCACTGTAGGATTTGCCATCCAGACATGCTGCACCACCAGTTTTTGGCTTCTCTCCTTAATCACAGATTTTAAAAACGACATTTTACATAACGACATTCATATCCTATATATATCTTTTCAGAATCTTAAATGACATTTTCCAGATCCTAACTGTTAACATATTGTATATTTAGTAATCCGGCTAAATGATGAAATAAAAAACATTTAAAATACATGCATCCCTTTTTCTAATTCTTCTATTTTAGATCCAATGTCTGATAATCACAGTAAAGAAACGTCCTTGCAGGATTGTTGGCCTCCATTTGAGAGCAGTCTAATGACAGCCACCTGATGGCCTTGCTGCTGTGAAACCCAACCACGGCCCCGGAAAGGGATCTAACCTCTGACCCTTGACTGGGATCAGGTGACAGACGGGGCTAACTTTAGCTGCTAACTTTAGTCCTGTTCAGGTCTGCTGGTAAGCTTAGCTGCTGTGCTAAGGGAAGGAACAAAAATCACATTCAGATTCATTTTTCTGCAAACTAGGTCACTGGATTTTAGAAATACATAAAAGCTGGAACTGCACTTATAGTAATGACTGAAGTGGCTCTTTCAACTTTAGGCCAAATTACCAAATTAGTTCCACAATTTTCCTTCTCTTTTGGTCTCTCTCTTTTCCTCTCTGTTAATTCCTCTCCCTCGGTTGCACACACACACACACACACACGCACACACACACACACACACACACACACACACACACACACACACACACACACACACACATTTCCCCTATTTTCGGAGCAGTTAATCTCCACCTATTTGGCGCGGTGCTAAACTCTTAATTCTGATGGCTTTTTTTATTGAGAGTGGGGGGGTGGGGGGAGCTTTACCTCGTACATCCTGTCTCGTCCCGCTGCCCTGCCAAAGAGGCTCTTTACTCACAGTCTCACATCGTGTTTCTGGGTCAACAGAGTCAAGTCTTCGAGGTCAGGGGTCAGGGTTTAGGGGCAGGTCAGCAAAATGGACAAATAATGGGCATACTTTCATGTGCATTGATTATTTCAGGGTTATTATTTTGGTTAAAAGGAGTTATCTCCTAAATAAATGAATAAAATATTACTAAGAGGATATTTGTAATAAACAGCCAGTTTTGTAATAAACCTTCTATCGGGATTTAGATTCCCTGATAATCCAACGACACACACATCTGTATTAAGGCCACCCGCTCAGTTTCAGGACTAGCATACTGCAATCGACTAACGTTAGACTATAAATGAATTCTGCCACAGTTGCATGAGCACCAGTATATTAAAGGCTCTAAAGGCCGGACTAATGGATGTGAAACGGTTTGTAGTCTCATTTAGCCGCTTGTTAGCCTTCACCCTTTTTTAAGACACATAAAAGCTTCAAAACTCACAAGAAATGTATCTACCGGCATATTACATAATGTAGGACAAACTGTTAAACTCCCCTAAACTTGTGTTAACCACAGACCTGATGACATTTAACCAAAAACCAGTTCAAGAAACGTATTGACTTCAAGACAAGGGAACTGGAAGGAAGTTCAAAAATACTAGTTTCCTTAAGGACTCATCCCTGCATGCTATCACGCTGAACTAAGATGGAGAACATCAGAATATTAGCATTTTGAGCATGTTGGCCTGCTAGCTGCAATATTTGACTTTGAATTCAAGGGAATATGGCAAACTTGTGAGCAAACAGTTGCTTATTTACACATCCAACAGATACAGAGCTATATTAGCATTTGTGTTTCAGGCCACCTGATTTATTAATTACATAATTAATTACATAATTCCTTCTCTGTTAGCTCTCTTTTTCGACTTTACCAACTCCTGAGCAACCCCTTTGTCATATTGTTTCACATTGTGATTTGATAAATTGTTAGTGTAAAAAATAAAGATTATATGCACTTTATTAATATACTTCTGTTCAGAGTCATCCCCTAATCCTATAAAGAAATTATTGTTATTACTGCTATAGCTTTTTTTTTTACCACATTTGCACAGAACACACTGGTTGAATCTAAAAAGCAGGAGACTGACGAGGAACTGTGACTGACATGATGATACAGCTGCCAGGCACAAGCAAAGTGTGAAGTTGCAACGGTTTGTTAGTTGAAGGAGTTTGTGTTAAGAGACTGTGAGAGCGGGAGGAAAACACACCAACAAAAGCATAAATGCACTTAAGCACATACAACTAAGTGACAGGGGAAGAGAGTAACTTTTATTCTCTCCTGGGGTTCATCATGTTATCAAAAGCTCCTGTTCCACTGCGACTGGAAGAGGTGGGACAAGTCATTCAGGTTTTTACAAGATGGAGGAATCCCCATCATATTAATACACAACTGCTGGTCGTGCAACCTGTTCTAATCCCAATTTAGACTCTTGGTCAGGACCCTTGCTCCACTACGGTCAATTAAAACAAAAAGACTTCAGCAACAAATCTGTTCAGGAAAAAGATTGTGGTTTGGATTAAACTGTTACCTTTGTAAAGTGAAAGTTAAACTTAACGTGGTGATTACAAATAAGAACAACACATCGCCATCTTGTCTTTTTTTGCAACCAGAAGTGACATGTGAGGGTGGAGTTAAGCACCACCGAATTCTGAACAAGACATTTAAAGGCAACCAAAAAGGTTAAAATGTTCATGAACTGAAAACACAAAGTGAAAGGGTTAAAGATCTGAAGCGAAGACAAGTACAACCACCAGATCGGACAACTAGCGAACTGACAAAGAAGCCCCGCCCTAAAGCATACACAGCTTAATTATCTATTTTACTCTAAATTGGACCACAATGTACTCGATGGACATCATACTGTGTTGAAGAAGACTTGAAACTAGAGATTGAGACCATAAACTCATAACAAATCAAGTGAGAATAAGGGTAATTTTCTGATTGATTTCTATATAAAAAGACTTATTTTTGCAACCAGAGGAGTCGCCCCCTGATGGACGTTAGAAATAATGCAAGTGTAAGGCACTAAACTCCCTTTTCACAAGAGGTGAAAGTCCTGTGTTTGTTTGACAAAGCTTCGATATTTGACATCCTGCGTTGTGCCAAAATCAAATGTGATTTTTAAAGAGGCCACATTTCTCTGAAAAAGTGTCGTATTTTAAGCGTTTTTCGTCTTTAACTTTCCATGATTTTCTTTTAAAGTAAAAGATTTTAAAATCTTTATCAGTTTCCTGTTATTACTCATTTTACCAATCCCTGAACTCAAAACACCACGCCCACCTCCCTCTTAACCCCCTACTCAATTCCCCTCACCCCCACCTCCCTCCCCCTAAAGCCAGGTCCATAGCACCAGAGCAGCCCTGCTGATAGGGTTTCACTGACTCCAGGACGAACAGGAGGGCAAGCAGTACAATACAAGCTCTCGGACACAAACCTACCTGGAACTTATATTCCTCATCCTCTGAGCCACACCTTTACTGCTACTGTGGATACCTGGTCTAAGGTAAGACATTCAGAGAAGGGATCACGTGTGACAGTGTCGATAAAGAACTCTCTTTCTCACACGTGCCTTGAGTGTTTGCGGATTATCTTGCGCTGCTGGTCACTGACTTGTCAAATGTTTCTGGTTCCTTTTAAGTACGAGGAGAAGGTTACAGTTCAATTTAAGCTGCAGGAGAAGACACCGTCTGTAGCCTGTGAAGGCCTCTGTGACTTAATTAATTAATGGATGAGGGAATCAGAAGCAGATGCTCAACTTCATATTAAATATTTGACAGTTTGTTTCATTAGAAGTCACAGAACTTGCTAAAACAGATATATTGCAGATTTACAATTTCTTGACTTTAAATATCAGTTAAACTGAATCATGACTGCCAGCTGGTAGATTACTTTCCTGTTCTCCCAGTAGCTCTTACTGTCCCCAACACTGTGGTGGGTGAGGAATGTGGCCCTCTGTGGTGGAGTTTTTAGTCCTTGGGTATGGATGTATGTGTGTATTTGGGAATGTGCTTACTGATGCCCTTCCTTCCCAGCTGTCCTCCTGGAGATTTATCAGGAGCTAAAACAGGCCGGCTGTAGGGGGGACAGGAGCGTCTCTTCACTCACAGAGGCGGTAACAGGACCCGGGCCCTCGCGCCAATCCTGCATCTTGCCTTTTCCAAAAACATCCAAAAACACCTGTAATCTCCAATTTATTTAACTCCCATTAATCACCAGAGAAAAAGCTATTTGAGTGCAGATCTGTGTGTGTGTGTGTGTGTGTGTGAGAGAGTGTGTGTGTGTTGGTGCATGTATATATATGTACAGCCCCAGTCACTGCAGCGCTATAGGACAGGGGTACATAAAAATAGCTCACACAGGACTGAATCCCAGGCTACCAAAATGGGCTTCAATTACAGCAGATGAAAATCAATTACATTAACGGTCTCCCAGT